>NW_025533483.1:0-265000 GCF_020615455.1 Coregonus clupeaformis | reverse complement strand
ACTCATTCAAGGGTTTTTCTTTATTTTGACTATTTTCTACATTGTAGAATAATAGTGAAGACATCAAAACTGTGAAATAACACATATGGAATCATGTAGTAACCAAAAAAGTGTTAAACAAAACAGCTTTGCACACTCTTGGCATTCTCTCAACTAGATTCAACAAAGAAAAACCCTTGAATGAGTAGGTGTGTCCAAACCTTTGACTGGTACTAAGTCATTTTGAAGATGCATTACATTCATGAAATCCCAACTTTCTGTCCGTGTTATTGTTTCAGCAGTAGTTCTCAGTAGGTGATTGGTTGATCAATCATAGTGTCGCGTAGAAGTACAGTAAATCAGCTGCTACAGGAAACATCAAATCCATGCTGTTTGGAATGTATTGTATTTATTGATGTGCTGTAAAAAATAAGTATCAAATATGTTTAGGTCCACCTGAAATGCCTTACATTCGTGAAATCCCAACGTGGAAAACTACATCCGTCCTCGGAAATATGTTGTCATGTCTTCCTCCACTGTAAAAGTCATACTTCATCCACCACATACACAAACTCATCTATGAAAGTCATACTTCACCCACCACATACACAAAACTTTAAAAGCAGCAATATACCTTGCTTTATTTACACTATACAATAAGAACACATCATCAGTCAGCTATTTAGACTAGCTAAAACAACTTATTTCACCTTGTCACAGTCAACCAATGTCTTCCCCTGTTTACTGACTGTTGTTACAGGGTGGGAAGCTCTGTTTACTGACTGTTGTTACAGGGTGGGAAGCTCTGTTTACTGACTGTTGTTACAGGGTGGGAAGCTCTGTTTACTGACTGTTGTTACAGGGTGGGAAGCTCTGTTTACTGACTGTTGTTACAGGGTGGGAAGCTCTGTTTACTGACTGTTGTTACAGGGTGGGAAGCTCTGTTTACTGACTGTTGTTACAGGGTGGGAAGCTCTGTTTACTGACTGTTGTTACAGGGTGGGAAGCTCTGTTTACTGACTGTTGTTACAGGGTGGGAAGCTCTGTTTACTGACTGTTGTTACAGGGTGGGAAGCTCTGTTTACTGACTGTTGTTACAGGGTGGGAAGCTCTGTTTACTGACTGTTGTTACAGGGTGGGAAGCTCTGTTTACTGACTGTTGTTACAGAGTGGGAAGCTCTATTGTTTTTCTGTCAATGCTGTGTTAACACTAAGGTGGAGTAGAGAGGAGAGTGGTTGGCAGCTACTAGCACCTCTTACTGAGTGTCTCTCTCCCTCCTTTCTCTCACTCTCTCCTCCCCCCTCGCCCTCCTCCCTTCTCTCTCCTCCCCCCTCTCCCTCCTCCTCCCTTCTCTCTCCTCCCCCCTCTCCCTCCTCCTCCCTTCTCTCTCTTCCTCCCCCCTCTCCCTCCTCCTCCTTTCTCTCTCCCTCCCCCCTCTCTCCTCTCACTCCCTCCTCTCTCTTCCTCCCCCCTCTCCCTCCCTCTCTCCTCCTCCTCTCTCCCTCACTCTACCTCATTCATCTCAGGTGATGGGGCTAACGATGTCAGCATGATTCAGGTGGCTGATGTGGGCGTGGGCATCTCAGGACAGGAGGGCATGCAGGTAAGGAGAAACATGAGTGGGCCGTGATGCAGGAAGAGGACGGAGAGGGGGATGAAAGAGGAATTTAGAGGGGGATGTGGAGACAGAAGGGAGGGACAGGGACAGCAAGAGGAGGGGATGAGGAGGAGGAAAAGAGGGGGGAGACGAGGGAGAAGGAGAGATGGGGAGAGGAGGAGGGGATCCACAGAGGAAGAGAGAGGACGGAGGAGGAGAACCACAGAGGAAGAGAGAGGACGGAGGAGGAGAACCACGGAGGAGGAGGGGATCCACAGAGGAAGAGAGAGGACGGAGGAGGAGAACCACAGAGGAAGAGAGAGGACGGAGGAGGAGAACCACAGAGGAAGAGAGAGGACGGAGGAGGAGAACCACAGAGGAGGAGGAGAACCACAGAGGAAGAGAGAGGACGGAGGAGGAGAACCACAGAGGAAGAGAGAGGACGGAGGAGGAGAACCACAGAGGAAGAGAGAGGACGGAGGAGGAAAACCACAGAGGAAGAGAGAGGACGGAGGAGGAGAACCACAGAGGAAGAGAGAGGACGGAGGAGGAGAACCACAGAGGAAGAGAGAGGACGGACTACTGGTCTCTAAACCAGAGGTATTCAACCCTCTCCTCAAGGACCCACAGACGTTTCACAATTGAGTTGTAGCCCTGAACTATCTCACCTGATTGACCTGGAAGGGCTTGATGATTAGTTGACAGGTTGAATCAGGTGTGCTAGCTGTGAAATATATCAAATCCATGGAACAGCTGGTGGGGGCGGCAGGTAGCTTAGTGGGTAAGAGCGTTGTGCCAGTAACCGAAAGGTCGCTGGTTCTAAGCTCCTGGAAGTGGCTCTGGATAAGAGCGTCGCTAAAAGACGTAAATGTGGTCCCAGAGGAGAGGTTTGGATACCCCTGCTCTGAACCATGCTTAGTCAATTGCTGTAGTTTGTGTGTGTTCCGCTGAAGGGCATTATAGTAAAATATGCCAGGCTCTGGATCATTCACTCGACCTAAACCCCTTCCCCCTTCCCCCTTCCCCCTTCCCCTTGTCCCAAGGCCTAGCCAACTTCTATGGTAACAGTTAAAGTAGCAGCAGCCTTGGCAGTGCCACCGGGTAGGGCAGAGCTATTGACCACCCACCCCGTCCCTTGGCAGTGCCACCGGGTAGGGCAGAGCTATTGACCACCCACCCCGTCCCTTGGCAGTGCCACCGGGTAGGGCAGAGCTATTGACCACCCACCCCGTCCCTTGGCAGTGCCACCGGTCAGGGGCAGAGCTATTGACCACCCACCCCGTCCCTTGGCAGTGCCACCGGGTAGGGCAGAGCTATTGACCACCCACCCCGTCCCTTGGCAGTGCCACCGGGCAGGGGCAGAGCTATGCTGACCACCCACCCCGTCCCTTGGCAGTGCCACCGGGTAGGGCAGAGCTGTTGACCACCCACCCCGTCCCCTTGGCAGTGCCACCGGGTAGGGCAGAGCTATTGACCACCCACCCCGTCCCTTGGCAGTGCCACCGGGTAGGGCAGAGCTATTGACCACCCACCCCGTCCCTTGGCAGTGCCACCGGGTAGGGCAGAGCTATTGACCACCCACCCCGTCCTTGTGCTACGAATGGATTTGATGACTGAAAAATAGAGGTGCCGGTTTAAATGGAAACTGCCCCAGAGTCCTGGTCAGATGGCTGATAATGACCAGCAGGACAGATAATGACCAGCAGGACAGACACACACTGAACAGACACACACACACTGAACAGACACACACACACACACACTGAACAGACACACACACACACACACTGAACAGACACACACACACACACACTGAACAGACACACACACACACACACACACACACAGAACAGACACACACACACACACACACACACAGAACAGACACACGTCACACACACACTGAACAGACACACACACACAGAACAGACACACACCGAACAGACACGGGGCCCCGTGTTGAGGATCAGTGTGGCAGATGTGTTGTTACCTACCCTTACCACCTGGGGGCGGCCCGTCAGGAAGTCCAGGATCCAGTTGTAGAGGGAGGTGTTTAGTCCCAGGGTCCATAGCTTAGTGATGACCTTTGAGGGCACTATGGTGTTGAATGCTGAGCTGTAGTCAATGAATAGCATTCTCACTTAAGTGTTCCTCTTGTCCAGATGGGAAAGGGCCGTGTGGAGTGCAATAGAGATTGCATCATCTGTGGATCTGTTGGGGTGGTATGCAAATTGGAGTGGGTCTAGGGTTTCTGGGATAATTGGGTTGATGTGAGCCATGACCAGCCTTTCAAAGCACTTCATGGCTACAGATGTGAGTGCTACGGGTCGGTAGTCATTTAGGCAGGTTATCTTAGTGTTCTTGGGCACAGGGACTATGGTGGTCTGCTTGAAACATGTTGGTATTACAGACTCAGTCAGGGACATGTTGAAAATGTCGGTGAAGACACTTGCCAGTTGGTCAGCACATGCTCGGAGTACACGTCCTGGTAATCCGTCTGGCCCTGCGGCCTTGTGAATGTTGACCTGCTTAAAAGTCTTACTCACATCGGCTACGGAGAGCGGGATCACATAGTCATCTGGAACAGCTGATGCTCTCATGCATGCTTCAGTGTTGCTTGCCTCGAAGCGAGCGGTATATCCCGCCAGCTGTATGTTATCCATGTCGTCGTTCAGCCAGGACTCGGTGATACATAAGATATTACAGTTTTTAATATCCCAATGGTAGGATAACCGTAATCTTAAATCATCCAATTTATTCTCAAATGATTGTACGTTGGCTAATAGGATTGATGGAAGAGGCAGTTTACTCGCTCGCCGTCGGATCCTTACAAGGCACCCCGACCTACGTCCACGATATCTCAGTCTCTTTCTCATACGATTGACTGGGATTTGGGCCTTGTCGGTGTGTCTGTAGGATATACTTTGCGTCCAACTCGTTAAAGAAAAAATCTTTGTCCAATACGAGGTGAGTAATCGCTGTCATGATATCCAGAAGCTCTTTTTGGTCATAAGAGACGGTGGCAGAAACATTATGTACAGAATAAATTACAAATAACGCACATAAGAAAACACACATAATAGTATCATTGGTTAGAGGGCTGTAAAACGGCAGCCATCTTCTCCGGCGCCATTCTAAACCCAACACCAGCAGTGGTCGGTCGCAAAAGGCAAAGCCCTGTATCGGATTACATTGCTGGAAAGGACAAAAGCAAATGTAGTGTCAGAAGATGGCAGCCTGTGTGGAACAGAGATAAAAGGGAAAAATCCAACCAACCTCAAAGTTCATCTGAACAGCACCCACAAAGGATTTCAGGATAAAGACAAAGTGAGACAGAAATTTTTTGTTGTTGTTACTATGCCGATAAATGACAATATCCATCCGGACCTTTGCCACCTAGGAAATTTGAGTGATCGGACCATCTCAAATAGTCCTGCAGTACCCCTGCTATAGGCCTTAAAACACATACTAGCCTCCCATGTATAAGGCTACTTTCTGTCCTGAACGAAATCATATAACAACTCAATAGAAATGTTTTGATGAAACTGAATAAAAACTAGTAAATCAAGTCTGAAAACTAACTGAAACTAAATTGAATTTGAAATAAAAATCTAAAATCTAAACAACAACAGTGTCCTGACGAGTGAGCACATTGTCTATGCCTGGTGAAATCGCGCCTCATTAGCTCATTGTTATGGATGTATCCAAATAAATGTCACTAGAAAACAGCTTAAACAAATGCAGCTACTGTTGTTATTCAGGCTGCACTGTTTGACGTGACTGTAAGTTAGCCGTAGTTGGCTAGCTAGCAAGCGAGGGATAAAAATGTTGCCAGCCAGTATGGCAATGGAACATTTAGAACGAACGACTCTCCATAGATACAGAACAAAAAGACTGAACAACTGGGTCGCGTCTCTGGCAACCGAACCGATAGAACGAACGACCAGCCGGCTTGGGTAGCAACCCTAGATTTTTGTTGGGACTATATCTTGTGGAAGGATGAAATAGTGTGAATAAATGCATCAAAATAACATTTTTATGAAAATATGTCAGTCATTATTTTAATATGTTGGTAACCTGTTGTATAAAAGTGATAATGCCCTCGAAGCCGGTGTTTGGAGGATAAATTGGCACGGTTTGCCGGCCCTCGTGCCAATATCTTCGAGGACATTATCACTTAAATATGCGTCAGCCCACTAATTAAACAAATAGGCCCTATTTATATTTAAATATTAAAATAACATTTGCTAGCCTATAATTTGTAGACCGTTGGTGCATCACCAGAATCACGTTCTCTCCCTGCTTTATCATTGTTTGAACGATGTGCGTAATTCCAGTCCATATACATATAATACAGTACAGTAATACATTTCACACTCAAAAATATTAACCTACTGGAGCTAGTTTCATTTGTTTACTCAAGAGAGCATATAGCTAGCTACATCTATGGGCTTTATACAGCTAGCTACATCTATGGGCTTTATATAGCTAGCTACATCTATGGGCTTTATATAGCTAGCTACATCTATGGGCTTTATATAGCTAGCTACATCTATGGGCTTTATATAGCTAGCTACATCTATGGGATTTATATAGCTAGCTACATCTATGGGATTTATATAGCTAGCTACATCTATGGGCTTTATATAGCTAGCTACATCTATGGGCTTTATATAGCTAGCTACATCTATGGGCTTTATATAGCTAGCTACATCTATGGGCTTTATATAGCTAGCTACATCTATGGGCTTTATATAGCTAGCTACATCTATGGACTTTATATAGCCAGCTACATCTATGGGCTTTTATGTTTTTCTATTGTGCGTAATATGTATTGGATAACTGCACAATCATTTGGGCTTTTTTGGGCTTGGGTTCATTAAATGTCTTTAATGTGACTTGAATTTTCTATCAAAGCTCTAATGAAATCCAGACATAGGCCTGTTTACATGCTTTATAATGCTTTAGTATGACACTTACGGTTTTTGCAGGAAATACCGGGTTACCCGGGAGAAAAGTCATTTATCCTCGAGATGGAACATTTCTAAAATACCGGGAAAATATTCAAACCTACTCCAGGCAGCCAGAGACGGTGTCGGCAGCATCGACTTGCAAAAAAACGTGCAACAGATTGTCTAGTGAAACACACACTTGGCCCTCTGATTGGACCAGCAAACTGTCAATCAACACAGGTCGGGTGAGCTAGTGCAGTGGTTCTCCAAGTGAGAAGGTTTTGGGGGGTCACCAGTGTGAAACTGAATGGGAAAAATACACATTTTTCATACATATTTTAATTAAGCAATAAGGCCCGAGGGGGTGTGGTATATGGCCAATATACCATGGCTAAGGGCTGTTCTTATGCACGACACGTATATTGGCCATATACCACAAACCCCCGAGGTGCCTTATTGCTATTATAAACTGGTTACCAACGTAATTAGAGCGGTAAAAATACATGTTTTGTCATACCCGTGGTATACGGTCTGATATACCACGGCTGTCAGCCAATCAGCATTCAGGGCTCGAACCACCCAGTTTATAATAGTCTACATATAACTTACCATTTGTATTTTATATATACCTTTGATCTGGTTATTGATGTCGGCCTACGGTATTATACCAAATGATTGTCTCAAAAACATCTCATCTGTTGCACGTCTTGATTGTTGACCAATAACCAGTCATCAGCATTGGCGCGCAAAGGCAGGCGCTCAAAGGCAGGCGCTCAAAGGCAGGCGCTCAAAGGCAGGCGCTCATATCCAGAGATTAGTAACCAGAAAACACTTGCTTTATTTTCTCCGCTTTTGCCTGTCAAAAGCAGAGTAGGTCCATGTTTAAATTATAAAATAGTTTAGAAATCTGTTATGACACGGTCATAACTGTCATTTCAGCTGTTATGACATATAACTTCTCATAACCTGTTATAGTATGGTCATAACACTGTCATGACGCATATATTTACACCTGTTGTGGCATATATTATTGCGTTCTTTTATGGCTGGTTATGACACCTACATAAGAGTGTGTCAAAACCCACATTTATTCAAATGTGTTTTTTTCCTGCCGATAAGTTTCCTTTATTTTGCAAGTTTGTTTCTTAAATCCTTTGTTGTAATGAATTCTTTACCGTTATGTTTATTTTCATCATATTTTAAATAACTTGTAGAAAATACACTTTATGACACTGTCATGAAGCATTATGACCATCCTGTGTCACTTTACTTGGACTAAGAAAATGCACTTTATGACACTGTCATCAAGCATTATGACCATCCTGTGTCACTTTACTTGGACTAAGAAAATACACTTTGACACTGTCATGAAGCATTATGACCATCCTGTGTCACTATACTTGGACTAAGAAAATACACTTTGACACTGTCAAGAAGCATTATGACCATCCTGTGTCACTTTACTTGGACTAAGAAAATACACTTTGACACTGTCAAGAAGCATTATGACCATCCTGTGTCACTTTACTTGGACTAAGAAAATACACTTTGACACTGTCATGAAGCATTATGACCATCATAATCATATCAGCCAGATAGGCCTATCACGTACAGGCCCTGATATCAGTCATCAGTCAATAAGAGGGTGTCTTGTCCTGCTCCTGAAATCTGCTCCTGCATTCATCCCAGTCATCAGCAACAGAGCATCGGGGTCGGGGCATGTCTGACATCAACGTGTGTGCAATTACAATGATCATTTAATATGGTCAATTTCAGAGTTATATAACATAATACTGTTGACATGTAGGCTATGGTGTAATGGAATGTTTTGCAGGTTTTGACACTGTTATGTAGGTGTCATAATCATCCTTAAAATAAAGCAATATATGTCACAACAGGTCTGAATATATGTCACAACAGGTCTGAATATATGTCGTGACAGTGTTATGACCATGTTATGCCACCCAAACTAGGCCTATGTCTAAAGATGGCTGTAACATCGCACTGCCTTCAATATTATGGAATGAAGATGTAACATTAATGATGTTAGATGAGATGGTGAATTAATTACAGTATTTGTGAGGGAGAAACGGGATATCAGGTTCAGTCTGCGGACAGCCGGAGTGACAGCTCACGGTGCAGACAGACCATGCTTTCCTTTCAGACCGACCCCGTGACCTACGCTGCAAACAGGTAGGTAGTAGGACATGTGATTCCGCTTGCTCTGGACTCCACAGAAGTGACATGATATCCCTAGTTGATATGGGTTGCTAACATGAATGACTTTCAGCTACAAATTCAGGTGTAAAACGCAGTTTATTTCTGTATCTTGCGTTTTCTGAAAATGCATCAGTGTTTATGGCTGTAAGGACAGGCTACATTTGTGCAGCGATTGTGCACGCGTGCGTGTCCGTGCGTGCGTGTCCGTGCGTGTCCGTGCGTGTGTGTCCGTGCGTGTGCGTGCGTGTCCGTGCGTGTCCGTGCGTGTCCGTGCGTGACCGTGCGTGTCCGTGCGTGTGTGTCCGTGCGTGTCCGTGCGTGTGCGTGCGTGTCCGTGCGTGTGTGTCCGTGCGTGTCCGTGCGTGTGCGTGCGTGTCCGTGCGTGTCCGTGCGTGTGTGCCCGTGCGTGTCCGTGCGTGTGCGTGCGTTTCCGTGCGTGTGCGTGCGTGTCCGTGCGTGTCCGTGCGTGTCCGTGCGTGTCCGTGCGTGTCCGTGCGTGTGTGTCCGTGCGTGTGCGTGCGTGTCCGTGCGTGTCCGTGCGTGTCCGTGCGTGTGCGTGCGTGTCCGTGCGTGTCCGTGCGTGTCCGTGCGTGTCCGTGCGTGTCCGTGCGTGTGCGTGCGTGTCCGTGCGTGTCCGTGCGTGTCCGTGCGTGTCCGTGCGTGTCCGTGCGTGTCCGTGCGTGTCCGTGCGTGTCCGTGCGTGTGCGTGCGTGTCCGTGCGTGTGCGTGCGTGTCCGTGCGTGTCCGTGCGTGACCGTGCGTGTCCGTGCGTGTGTGCCCGTGCGTGGGGGCGTCGCGAGCTTTGAGCCACTGCTTTTTGGGGGTTCTGATTTGCTGTACAGCTATTGGATCTAGTTTTAATGTCACATGCACAGTGAAATGCCAAAACCCAACAATGCAATAATCAATAACAATAATATAGAATCGGGTGCAGCGCAAACCTCAAATAAATAAATATGCATCTCCAAAAATAGACACTGAAACACTTCATGGTTCATCAGGACACTGTAACACTTCATGGTTCATCAGGACTGAAACACTTCATGGTTCATCAGGACTGAAACACTTCATGGTTCATCAGGACTGAAACACTTCATGGTTCATCAGGACACTGAAACACTTCATGGTTCATCAGGACACTAAAAACACTTCATGGTTCATCAGGACTGAAACACTTCATGGTTCATCAGGACTGAAACACTTCATGGTTCATCAGGACACTGAAACACTTCATGGTTCATCAGGACACTAAAACACTTCATGGTTCATCAGGACTGAAACACTTCATGGTTCATCAGGACTGAAACACTTCATGGTTCATCAGGACTGAAACACTTCGTGGTTCATCAGGACACTGAAACACTTCATGGTTCATCAGGACTGAAACACTTCATGGTTCATCAGGACTGAAACACTTCATGGTTCATCAGGACACTGAAACACTTCATGGTTCATCAGGACACTGAAACACTTCATGGTTCATCAGGACACTGTAACACTTCGTGGTTCATCAGGACACTGAAACACTTCATGGTTCATCAGGACACTGTAACACTTCATGGTTCATCAGGACTGAAACACTTCATGGTTCATCAGGACTGAAACACTTCATGGTTCATCAGGACACTGTAACACTTCATGGTTCATCAGGACTGAAACACTTCATGGTTCATCAGGACACTGAAACACTTCATGGTTCATCAGGACACTGTAACACTTCATGGTTCATCAGGACTGAAACACTTCATGGTTCATCAGGACACTGAAACACTTCATGGTTCATCAGGACTGAAACACTTCATGGTTCATCAGGACTGAAACACTTCATGGTTCATCAGGACACTAAAACACTTCATGGTTCATCAGGACTGAAACACTTCATGGTTCATCAGGACACTGAAACACTTCATGGTTCATCAGGACACTAAAACACTTCATGGTTCATCAGGACTGAAACACTTCATGGTTCATCAGGACTGAAACACTTCATGGTTCATCAGGACTGAAACACTTCATGGTTCATCAGGACTGTAACACTTCATGGTTCATCAGGACACTGAAACACTTCATGGTTCATCAGGACTGAAACACTTCATGGTTCATCAGGACACTGAAACACTTCATGGTTCATCAGGACACTGTAACACTTCATGGTTCATCAGGACTGAAACACTTCATGGTTCATCAGGACACTGAAACACTTCATGGTTCATCAGGACTGAAACACTTCATGGTTCATCAGGACTGAAACACTTCATGGTTCATCAGGACACTGAAACACTTCATGGTTCATCAGGACACTAAAACACTTCATGGTTCATCAGGACTGAAACACTTCATGGTTCATCAGGACTGAAACACTTCATGGTTCATCAGGACACTGAAACACTTCATGGTTCATCAGGACACTAAAACACTTCATGGTTCATCAGGACTGAAACACTTCATGGTTCATCAGGACTGAAACACTTCATGGTTCATCAGGACTGAAACACTTCATGGTTCATCAGGACACTGAAACACTTCATGGTTCATCAGGACACTGTAACACTTCATGGTTCATCAGGACTGAAACACTTCATGGTTCATCAGGACTGAAACACTTCATGGTTCATCAGGACTGTAACACTTCATGGTTCATCAGGACACTGAAACACTTCATGGTTCATCAGGACTGAAACACTTCATGGTTCATCAGGACTGAAACACTTCATGGTTCATCAGGACACTGAAACACTTCATGGTTCATCAGGACTGAAACACTTCATGGTTCATCAGGACTGAAACACTTCATGGTTCATCAGGACACTGAAACACTTCATGGTTCATCAGGACACTAAAACACTTCATGGTTCATCAGGACTGAAACACTTCATGGTTCATCAGGACTGAAACACTTCATGGTTCATCAGGACACTGAAACACTTCATGGTTCATCAGGACACTAAAACACTTCATGGTTCATCAGGACTGAAACACTTCATGGTTCATCAGGACTGAAACACTTCATGGTTCATCAGGACTGAAACACTTCGTGGTTCATCAGGACACTGAAACACTTCATGGTTCATCAGGACTGAAACACTTCATGGTTCATCAGGACTGAAACACTTCATGGTTCATCAGGACACTGAAACACTTCATGGTTCATCAGGACACTGAAACACTTCATGGTTCATCAGGACACTGTAACACTTCGTGGTTCATCAGGACACTGAAACACTTCATGGTTCATCAGGACACTGTAACACTTCATGGTTCATCAGGACTGAAACACTTCATGGTTCATCAGGACTGAAACACTTCATGGTTCATCAGGACACTGTAACACTTCATGGTTCATCAGGACTGAAACACTTCATGGTTCATCAGGACACTGAAACACTTCATGGTTCATCAGGACACTGTAACACTTCATGGTTCATCAGGACTGAAACACTTCATGGTTCATCAGGACACTGAAACACTTCATGGTTCATCAGGACTGAAACACTTCATGGTTCATCAGGACTGAAACACTTCATGGTTCATCAGGACACTAAAACACTTCATGGTTCATCAGGACTGAAACACTTCATGGTTCATCAGGACACTGAAACACTTCATGGTTCATCAGGACACTAAAACACTTCATGGTTCATCAGGACTGAAACACTTCATGGTTCATCAGGACATGAAACACTTCATGGTTCATCAGGACTGAAACACTTCATGGTTCATCAGGACTGTAACACTTCATGGTTCATCAGGACACTGAAACACTTCATGGTTCATCAGGACTGAAACACTTCATGGTTCATCAGGACACTGAAACACTTCATGGTTCATCAGGACACTGTAACACTTCATGGTTCATCAGGACTGAAACACTTCATGGTTCATCAGGACACTGAAACACTTCATGGTTCATCAGGACTGAAACACTTCATGGTTCATCAGGACTGAAACACTTCATGGTTCATCAGGACACTGAAACACTTCATGGTTCATCAGGACACTGAAACACTTCATGGTTCATCAGGACTGAAACACTTCATGGTTCATCAGGACTGAAACACTTCATGGTTCATCAGGACACTGAAACACTTCATGGTTCATCAGGACACTAAAACACTTCATGGTTCATCAGGACTGAAACACTTCATGGTTCATCAGGACTGAAACACTTCATGGTTCATCAGGACTGAAACACTTCGTGGTTCATCAGGACACTGAAACACTTCATGGTTCATCAGGACTGAAACACTTCATGGTTCATCAGGACACTGAAACACTTCATGGTTCATCAGGACTGAAACACTTCATGGTTCATCAGGACTGAAACACTTCATGGTTCATCAGGACACTGAAACACTTCATGGTTCATCAGGACTGAAACACTTCATGGTTCATCAGGACACTGAAACACTTCATGGTTCATCAGGACTGAAACACTTCATGGTTCATCAGGACTGAAACACTTCATGGTTCATCAGGACACTGAAACACTTCATGGTTCATCAGGACTGAAACACTTCATGGTTCATCAGGACTGAAACACTTCATGGTTCATCAGGACTGAAACACTTCATGGTTCATCAGGACTGAAACACTTCATGGTTCATCAGGACTGAAACACTTCATGGTTCATCAGGACACTGAAACACTTCATGGTTCATCAGGACACTGTAACACTTCATGGTTCATCAGGACTGAAACACTTCATGGTTCATCAGGACTGAAACACTTCATGGTTCATCAGGACACTGAAACACTTCATGGTTCATCAGGACTGAAACACTTCGTGGTTCATCAGGACTGAAACACTTCGTGGTTCATCAGGACACTGAAACACTTCATGGTTCATCAGGACTGAAACACTTCATGGTTCATCAGGACTGAAACACTTCATGGTTCATCAGGACTGAAACACTTCATGGTTCATCAGGACACAGAAACACTTCATGGTTCATCAGGACTGAAACACTTCATGGTTCATCAGGACTGAAACACTTCATGGTTCATCAGGACTGAAACACTTCATGGTTCATCAGGACTGAAACACTTCATGGTTCATCAGGACACTGAAACACTTCATGGTTCATCAGGACTGAAACACTTCATGGTTCATCAGGACTGAAACACTTCATGGTTCATCAGGACTGAAACACTTCATGGTTCATCAGGACTGAAACACTTCATGGTTCATCAGGACTGAAACACTTCGTGGTTCATCAGGACACTGAAACACTTCATGGTTCATCAGGACTGAAACACTTCATGGTTCATCAGGACACTGAAACACTTCATGGTTCATCAGGACTGAAACACTTCATGGTTCATCAGGACACTGAAACACTTCATGGTTCATCAGGACACTGAAACACTTCATGGTTCATCAGGACTGAAACACTTCATGGTTCATCAGGACTGAAACACTTCATGGTTCATCAGGACTGAAACACTTCATGGTTCATCAGGACTGAAACACTTCGTGGTTCATCAGGACTGAAACACTTCATGGTTCATCAGGACACTGAAACTCTTCATGGTTCATCAGGACACTGAAACACTTCGTGGTTCATCAGGACACTGAAACACTTCATGGTTCATCAGGACTGTAACACTTCATGGTTCATCAGGACACTGAAACACTTCATGGTTCATCAGGACTGAAACACTTCATGGTTCATCAGGACTGAAACACTTCATGGTTCATCAGGACTGAAACACTTCATGGTTCATCAGGACTGAAACACTTCATGGTTCATCAGGACTGAAACACTTCATGGTTCATCAGGACTGAAACACTTCATGGTTCATCAGGACTGAAACACTTCATGGTTCATCAGGACACTGTAACACTTCATGGTTCATCAGGACTGAAACACTTCATGGTTCATCAGGACACTGTAACACTTCATGGTTCATCAGGACACTGTAACACTTCATGGTTCATCAGGACTGAAACACTTCATGGTTCATCAGGACACTGTAACACTTCATGGTTCATCAGGACACTGTAACACTTCATGGTTCATCAGGACTGAAACACTTCATGGTTCATCAGGACTGAAACACTTCATGGTTCATCAGGACTGAAACACTTCATGGTTCATCAGGACTGAAACACTTCATGGTTCATCAGGACACTGAAACACTTCATGGTTCATCAGGACTGAAACACTTCATGGTTCATCAGGACACTGTAACACTTCATGGTTCATCAGGACTGAAACACTTCATGGTTCATCAGGACTGTAACACTTCATGGTTCATCAGGACACTGAAACACTTCATGGTTCATCAGGACTGAAACACTTCATGGTTCATCAGGACTGAAACACTTCGTGGTTCATCAGGACACTGAAACACTTCATGGTTCATCAGGACTGAAACACTTCATGGTTCATCAGGACTGTAACACTTCATGGTTCATCAGGACTGAAACACTTCATGGTTCATCAGGACTGAAACACTTCATGGTTCATCAGGACTGAAACACTTCATGGTTCATCAGGACTGAAACACTTCATGGTTCATCAGGACTGAAACACTTCATGGTTCATCAGGACTGAAACACTTCATGGTTCATCAGGACTGAAACACTTCGTGGTTCATCAGGACACTGAAACACTTCATGGTTCATCAGGACTGAAACACTTCATGGTTCATCAGGACTGAAACACTTCATGGTTCATCAGGACTGAAACACTTCATGGTTCATCAGGACTGAAACACTTCGTGGTTCATCAGGACTGAAACACTTCGTGGTTCATCAGGACACTGAAACATCCCAAAACAGCAGGAGACCACAGTTATCTATGGGAATGTCCTTACATCCACATCTGTGTGTCTGTCTCTCTGTATGTCTCTGTGTTTAGTATTTTGTTTGTGTGTGTCTCTCTCTATAGGCTGTGATGGCTAGTGACTTTGCCCTACCGCGGTTCCGGAACCTTCAGAAGCTCCTGCTGGTCCATGGTCACTGGTGTTACTCCAGACTCGCCAACATGATCCTGTACTTCTTCTACAAGAACGCTGTGAGTCTCACTCACACACAAACAGCTAAAAGCATTGGGTGGCCTTGAATCACTAGTCGCTAAATCACACTTTTGCCAAACCCCAAAATGTTTTAAACAACGTTAAATCAAATCAAATTGTATTTGTCACATGCAGCGAATACAACGGGTGTAAACTTTACCCTGAAATGCTTACTTATGAGCTCCCCAAAGCCCCCCTAAAACTATTATTATAAAAAATGAAAATAGTCAAATGAGGAATAAAATACACAAGATTGAAGCTATGAAGTGTTCAAAATGTTCTGCTGCCACAGTCTGATAAATGTGGATTGTTGTACATTACTTTTACATTACTTTTACTTTATGAGAGATTCTCAAAAATTTAAAAAGTCCAGGCACTTTTTCACAGATTCTAGACATACTGTATCAAACGCTTTCTCAAAATCTGCTTTGAAGATTATACCTGGTTTCCCTACATTCTCATAGTTTTCAATTATTTCTAATAATTGTCTGTTATCTCCGATATATCATCCTTTACAGAATCCCGTCTGATCGTGATGAATAATGTCCGGTAGGAGCAATTCATTTAGACAATATTTTTGCATTACAACATTGAAGGGTCAGGGGCCTCGTCTTTGCTCCTGCTTCAGTAGGAGAGAGATCAGTCCCTCTGTCCGACAGTCTGCCATTTATAGACAGTATGAGTAATTAAAACGTGATTTATAATGGCTCTTTCAGTAGTTCATAAAGTTTGATATATCTCTATTGGAATGCCATCGAGATCAGGGGTTTTCCCCATCTGAAAGGAATCAATTGCCAACCATAGTTCGTCATGTGTAATTAGGTCTTCACAATATTTTTTTTTGTGTCGCCTGATAGTTTAATATGATTTTTTTGGGAGAAGGATATCACAAAACTTGTCGTCAAGTGAGGTTGGAGGAACTTGACGAGAACATTTGTTTAAAATATTTTACTTTATCTCTGTTGGGGAGATGGATTTTTGCATCGTTTGTAACTACGTTTTATAGGTTATATTTGGTTGCATTTCTATACATGGTGCATTTTTTGTCGTTCTCAATCTAATTTGCTCTGTTTTTTAGATAAATGAAACCCGGTCTTTACTGAATAAGTTCCTCAAACTACTTTTGATTTACGTCTACATTATTCAATTGTTCTGTATTCCATTTATCTACATCATTGATGTCTAATGTTAGATTTTCTATTTCTGCTTTAAGTATTTTCTCTGTTGACTGATGCCGTTTTTGTTTTGGGGATGAAAATGATGAAAATTGTTTTGAATGGCCTCTAAGGGCACATTTAAAAGTATACAATATGGGTCTGCTGGACCTGTATTGTGCAAGAAAGTCTTATGAGTTCCTTAGTAGCATCAGTCTGTAACCCCTGGTTACATTTCCAATATCCCCGCCCTTGTGGAAAGCCTGTCATACTTGTAAGGAGGGATATAAGTTGATGGTCTGATCGCATTCGATCCTCAAGCCATACTTTTTTTCACTTTTGGCGCCATTGAAAAGGATACCAGAAAAGAATCAATCCAACTAGCTTGATTAAGCCTCCTCCAACTATACCTTACAAGATCCGGGTTTTTAAGCCTCCAAATATCTGTCAATTCCAACGTGTCCATAATATTCGTAATCTCTTTGAACGCAGGAGGGTGATAGATGAGAGTATGATTGCCTTAACGGTCCACTGATGTACTTAAAACTGTATTGTAGGCCCCTACCATTATAAGAGTTATTTGTATCTTGGAGACTAATTAGATGTTTTCAAAGAAGTTTGGATCGTCATTGTCCATATAGATTTTTGAGCCATAACTGTTTATCATCAAGTCATATATTCACGGTCAATCCATCTTCCTTGAGAATCTATTTTAACGGATTGCACCTCAAGATCCTAATTGTTTTTGAATAAGATCATAACACCTTTTGAATTTCTTAACCCATGAGTGAAATAGATTTTACCATCCAATTCTTTTTCTCAGGCCACTTCATCAGAAGATATTGAATGAGTTTCCTGAAGACAATAAATATGCTAATCTTTTCCTTTAGCTCCTCTTTTCTTATGCCAAATCATTAGAATTATAGCTATACTTAATTCATCGAGACTTACCCAAATTGGTACATCCAGACCAAAGTGGCTTTGTTAAAAAAGGATTCTCCTCCAGTTAACGTTTACGTATCTAACATGCTTCATCAGAAACCAAAGCTCCTTGGGCAGTTCTATCTCTCAACGCAGAAAAAGCTTTTGATAGACTAGAATGGTCATATCTTTGGTCAGTTTTGGAACATATGGGTCTTGGCTCCAATTTCATTAATCTGATTAAAATATGATATGCCAGTCCCTCAGCCATAGTAATAACAGGCAATAACTGCTCTGTTCTGTTCAGAATAACTAGAAGTAGCAGGCAAGGTGATTCCATCTCTCCTCTGCTATTTTTGTTTATGTAGCCCAAGGCAATTTAGACAAACAAAATAAATTACACCAATATCTCTCAATTGTACGGATCACGTCATCTCATTATACGCCGACGATATCTTACTTTATCTAGACAATGTATCTCAATCCCTCCCAAACGCTTTGAGGATCGTAGACAAATTTAGCTCCATCTCAAGTTATATAATAAATCTAACCAAATCTTTCTGTACTGCCCCTCAAGAACCCGACAGAGGACCCCATCTCTATTTATGGAATCCCAATCGTTTCCCATTTCAAATATTTAGGAAAATATATATGTCCTCCTTTAGATAAAACCATTGCAAAAAAACATCAACAAAATGCTCAAATCAAATCAATCCGACCTCAGTAGATGGACTAACATCCCAGTCGCTCTAACCAGCAGAATTTATATTGTGAAAATTTATATGCTTCCTATGTCTCCCCCTTCTGGCAATTGGGATTTGTGCGTTTTCTAAATATGTATGGAAAGGTAAGAGATCCCCGATTTAAATTAACACATTTACAGAGGGAAATACGTTGGAGGGCTATCCGTTCCAAACTTTAAATTGTATTTCCAAGCACTAGCATTTCGCCCAATTATAAATTGGTTTAGACATGACTCTTCCGCTCCCTGGCTGAGAATAGAGAGAAATATGGTGTCTCCCATTGCCCTGGAAGAAGTGGTGTTCATTGATAAATCTCTTAAACAATGTAAACTACGCTTTGGTCCTATTATTACTCACACAACATTTTAAAACTATGCAGCTGGGAAACGAAATGGCACACCCAGATATTGAATAGTAATGCCTAATCGTACATCGTACCTTTTCACATCACATCCGTACTTTTGTCGATATCATGGATAGTAATGGTTTGAGGACATTCTGACTATTTATTTCTTTATCTCCAACGTAGGGCAGCTATGCTAGGAGTTCATGGAGTTCCATGGGAAACTCACCTGTCCAACCATCCAATGATGGAATTTATACAACAGATCATCTGGTCTCCCTAAAGGACTAAACTCAGTAATATTTAAACAACTATTGGAAACCGCATACTCTAAGCTAGCCAGTTTAAAAAGTATGGCCCACAGATCTACAGATCTAAATGTAACTGAATCATCCCTGAACTGGACCAGAATATGGAAAAATATGACCTTGGCATCCAGTAATCCGAACCATCAACTTATTCATTTCAAGTTTGTTCAGACTTTATCTAACACCCAAAAAACCTTTTATATTGGAATTGGCCCCGACTTCCAAATGCTCACTGTGTCCCCTAAATCAGGTAGACACGTTCCTTAATATGATGTGGGAGTGCCCTGCAGTTAAATGCTTTTGGGACAAAGTTACAAAATTCATTTCAAAGAGCATGAATGTCAATATTCAATGCTCCCCAACCATTTATGTTACTTAATGATGATAGCGCTTGAATCTCTCAATCAGTCAGAGATGATTACTGCTGGCAGGCAGCACTGTTGCACATTTCTTTTTGGCTCTAAGATGGCGACCACCTCACTCTCCCAATTCACCAAGGGATTCAGTTACTATTAGAAGTTCAAACATTAGAATTATTGACAGCGAGAATGAATGGTGCTCGTCAAGGAACAATTGAAGCCTGGACAAATAAAATAAACTTGATGTGCAGGGGTACAAGCTAATTCAGGTAGATGTGTACATATGTGATGAGTCAAAAAAGTTAGTGCAAAAAGGGTCAATGCAGATAGTCCGGGTAGCTATTTGGTTAATTATTTAACTAACAATTTAGCAGTTTTATGGCTTGGGGGTAGAAGCTGTTCTTCTGACACCGCCTGGTATAGAGGTCCTGGATGGCAGGGAGCTCGGTCCCAGTGATGTACTGGGCCGTACGCACTACCCTCTGTAGCGCCTTGCGGTCGGAGGCCGAGCAGTTGCCATACCAGGCGGTGATGCAACCAGTCAAGATGCTCTCAGTGGTGCAGCTGTATAACTTTTTGAGGATCTAATGGACAATGCCACATTTATTCAGCTTCCTGAGGGGAAGAGGCGTTGTCGTGCCCTCTTCATGACTGTGTTGGTGTGTTTGGACCATGACAGATCCTTAGTGATGTGGACACCGAGGAACTTGAAGCTCTCGACCCGCTCCACTACAGCTACGTCGATGTGAATTGGGGCGTGCTCGGCCCTCTGTTTCCTGTAGTCCACGATCAGCTCCTTGTTCTTCCTGACGTTGATGGAGAGGTTGTTGCTCCGGCACCACACTGCCAGGTCTCTGACCTCCTCCCTGTAGGCTGACTCATCATCGTCGGTGATCAGGCCTACCACCGTCGTGTCGTCGGCAAACTTAATGATGGTGTTGGAGTCGTGCGCAGCAGTAGAGATTGCGTCATCTGTGGATTTGTTGGGGCGGTATGCGAATTGGAGTGGGTCCAGGGTGTCTGGGATGATAGTGTTGGTGTGAGCCATGACCAGCCTTTCAAAGCATTTCATGGCTCCAGATGTGAGTGTTAGGGGGTGATAGTTATTTAGGCAGGTTACCTTGGCGTTCTTGGGCACAGGGACTATGGTGGTCTGCTTGAAACATGTAGGTGTTACAGACTGGGTCAGGGAGAGGTTGAAAAGGTCAGTGAAGACACTTACCAGCTAGTCAGCGCATGCTCTGAGTACGCATCCTGGTAATCCATCTGTCCCTGCGGTCTTGTGAATGTTAACCTGTTTTAAAGGTCTTACTACGGAGAGCGTGATCACACAGTCGTCCGGAACAGCTGGTGCTCTCAAGCATGGTTCAGTGTTGCTTGTCTCGAAGCGAGCATTGAAGGCATTTGGCTTGTCTGGTAGGCTCGCATCACTGGGCAGGTCTCGGCCGGGTTCTGTGATATACAGTGAGGGAAAAAAGTATTTGATCCCATGCTGATTTTGTACGTTTGCCCACTGACAAAGAAATTATCAGTCTATAATTTTAATGGTAGGTTTATTTGAACAGTGAGAGACAGAATAACAACAAAAAAATCCAGAAAAACACATGTAAAAAATGTTATAAATTGATTTGCATTTTAATGAGGGAAATAAGTATTTGACCCCCTCTGCAAAACATGACTTAGTACTTGGTGGCAAAACCCTTGTTGGCAATCACAGAGGTCAGACGTTTCTTGTAGTTGGCCACCAGGTTTGCACACATCTCAGGAGGGATTTTGTCCCACTCCTCTTTGCAGATCTTCTCCAAGTCATTAAGGTTTTGAGGCTGACGTTTGGCAACTCGAACCTTCAGCTCCCTCCAAAAGATGTTCTATGGGATTAAGGTCTGGAGACTGGCTAGGCCACTCCAGGACCTTAATGTGCTTCTTCTTGAGCCACTCCTTTGTTGCCTTGGCCGTGTGTTTTGGGTCATTGTCATGCTGGAATACCCATCCACGACCCATTTCAATGCCCTGGCTGAGGGAAGGAGGTTCTCACCCACGATTTGACGGTACATGGCCCCGTCCATCGTCCCTTTGATGCGGTGAAGTTGTCCTGTCCCCTTAGCAGAAAAACACCCCCAAAGCATAATGTTTCCACCTCCATGTTTGACGGTGGGGATGGTGTTCTTGGGGTCATAGGCAGCATTCCTCCTCCTCCAAACACGGCGAGTTGAGTTGATGCCAAAGAGCTCCATTTTGGTCTCATCTGACCACAACACTTTCACCCAGTTTTCCTCTGAATCATTCAGATGTTCATTGGCAAACTTCAGACGGGCATGTATATGTGCTTTCTTGAGCAGGGGGACCTTGCGGGCGCTGCAGGATTTCAGTCCTTCACGGCGTAGTGTGTTACCAATTGTTTTCTTGGTGACTATGGTCCCAGCTGCCTTGAGATCATTGACAAGATCCTCCTGTGTAGTTCTGGGCTGATTCCTCACCGTTCTCATGATCATTGCAACTACACGAGGTGAGATCTTGCATGGAGCCCCAGGCCGAGGGAGATTGACAGTTATTTTGTGTTTCTTCCATTTGCGAATAATCGCACCAACTGTTGTCACCTTCTCACCAAGCTGCTTGGCGATGGTCTTGTAGCCCATTCCAGCCTTGTGTAGGTCAACAATCTTGTCCCTGACATCCTTGGAGAGCTCTTTGGTCTTGGCCATGGTGGAGAGTTTGGAATCTGATTGATTGATTGCTTCTGTGAACAGGTGTCTTTTATACAGGTAACTGAGATTAGGAGCACTCCCTTTAAGAGTGTGCTCCTAATATCAGCTCGTTACCTGTATAAAAGACACCTGGGAGCCAGAAATCTTTCTGATTGAGTGGGGGTCAAATACTTATTTCCCTCATTAAAATGCAAATCAATTTATAAAAATTTTTTACATGCGTTTTTCTGGATTTTGTTGTTGTTATTCTGTATCTCACTGTTCAAATAAACCTACCATTAAAATTATAGCCTGATCATTTCTTTGTCAGTGGGCAAACGTACAAAATCAGCAGGGGATCAAATACTTTTTTCCCTCACTGTATAAGTCTTGCTTGACCAGTTGAGGCCTTGTGAATATTAACCTGTTGGTTCGTCAGAGGGCATAGCGGGATTTATAAGCGTCCGGGTTAGTGTCCCGCTACTTGAAAGCAACAGCTTGAGCCTTTAGCTCAGTGCGGATGTTGCCTGTAATCCATGGCTTCTGTTTGGGATATGTACGTACGGTCACTGTGGGGATGATTTCATTGATGCACTCATTAATGAAGCCGGGGACTGAGGTGGTAAATTCCTCAATGCCATCGGATGAGTCCCAGAACATATGTGACTAGTTTCAGGAAACGTATGTCGCACGTCACTACTTCAAAATGCGTATTTTGGCAGAAATGCATTCTGGAACATGTGAACTTTCATGTGCCTTAATAACAAACTTGTATGCCATCTGTAAATACGAACAAAATAGTTAAATTACATGCCTAGTTGGTTTAGCCACAGAAAAAGACAGCAACCTTCCCGCTAGCCATGATTGTCTGAGATAATGAGTGGGCTGGACATGCTGAGAAATGAGTTCGGATTGGTCTGCCATGTAGCACGCTTCTATCTATTTGAGCTGGTCAGTATGTGTAGGTAATCCTGTCTAACGCGGCTTTTGAAAAAATATATTGCGTAGTAGAACTGCATAAGTGTTGCTCTCCATTTTCTGGAGGACAGAGTTTTGAAATCAGTGGAATTAGAGTATGATAGCTAAGGAGATGGAGAAAACACCTGTCTCCAGATTACATCTTCAAACTAAGGGCAACCATGGCATCCGTGACAGAGAGGGAGAAGCATCCATCCATGTATACGGGTAAGATAGTCTAGCTAGCTACATTTTCAGATATTACACGTTTCTAATTTTGTCAGAAAGTCATTTTCATTTTAAGTTAAAGTGTACTGTTAGCTAGCTAGCTAAAGTTAGCAGGCTGGCTCGCTAGCTAACGTTATCTGTATGATCTGTGTAGTTATATTATTTGTATCTCAGAGCCATTTGCTTTGCTAGTTATAGCCTAATATTAGCTAGCTAACATTGAACCTGGTTGGTTTAGCTACCTTCAGATTCATGCAGGGTAGTAACGTCATGAGTTGGGATTATGGTTCATTGTTTAGCTAGCTAGCAACATGTCTTAACAAAAGACTCCACTATGCAAGTACCCATTTCAATAGAATGTTCATGATGTCACTGCGACAGCTGTTGATAGACGTAGCTGGTAAATTCGCTCTGGCTATCTACTCCGATTTCAGAGCACTCTCATCTGAGTGTGCCAGACCGCAGAATAACTGACGAATTTACGAACACTCAACACCCGTTGAATATGGCCGGTGTCAATAAACATTGGCACAGTTGCAGTCACCAACGCTCTGGATAACATAGAAACTGCCTAACCAGCTCTGCTAGGGCGAGTAAAATGGTCAGAGTGAGCTGTTCCCTCATTTGTGTCTGGAAGTAGCTAGGAAGCTAGCCAACGTTAGCCAGTTAGCTTGGGTGCTTGACTGCTGCTGTTAGGACAGAACGCTTGGATCAACCCTTAGAGATGGGTGGGGCTAAAGCTTAAGAGGGTGTGAACGATGCTGAATGGGTGTAGACAAAGAATAGCTCTCCAGTGATTGTAGCAAAACATTCAAAGGCCATTTTCTCAAAAGTGAGGTTACAAGTCAACTTTCAAAGCAGAATTATTTTCCAATTGTTCCTCAACTGTAGTGTATGACATACCATTTTCTAGCTCTGAGTCTCTACTTTTATCCAATGTAAAAAACACAATTTCAAATTTTGCTACATTGGACCGACTCGAGCAGGTTGGTCACATATTCTAGTCTGTGCTAGCAAAACAGTCCTGTAGCTTAGCATCAGCTTTATCGGACCATTTCCGTATTGAGCGTGTCACTGGTACTTCCTGTTAGAGTTTTTGCTTGTAACCAGGAATCAGGAGGATAGAGTTATGGTCAGATTTCCAAAATGGAGGGCTAGGGAGAACTTTATGTGTCTCTGTGTGTGGAGTAAAGGTGATCTAGAGTTTTTTCGCCTCTAGTTGTACAGGTGACATGCTGGTGGAAATGAGGTTAAACGGATTTCAGTTTTCCTGCATTCAGTTCACCGGCCACTAGGAGCGCCGCCTCTGGATGAGCATGTTCTTGTTTACTTATGGCCCTCTACAGCCGGCCCTATACAGCCGGCCCTATACAGCCGGCCCTATACAGCCGGCCCTCTACAGCCGGCCCTCTACAGCCGGCCCTCTACAGCCGGCCCTCTACAGCCGGCCCTATACAGCCGGCCCTATACAGCCGGCCCTCTACAGCCGGCCCTATACAGCCGGCCCTATACAGCCGGCCCTCTACAGCCGGCCCTCTACAGCCGGCCCTCTACAGCCGGCCCTATACAGCCGGCCCTATACAGCCGGCCCTCTACAGCCGGCCCTATACAGCCGGCCCTCTACAGCTGGCCCTATACAGCTGGCCCTCTACAGCCGGCCCAATACAGCCGGCCCTATACAGCTGGCCCTATACAGCCGGCCCAATACAGCCGGCCCTATACAGCTGGCCCTATACAGCTGGCCCTATACAGCTGGCCCTATACAGCTGGCCCTATACAGCCGGCCCAATACAGCCGGCCCTATACAGCTGGCCCTATACAGCTGGCCCTCTACAGCCGGCCCAATACAGCCGGCCCTATACAGCCGGCCCTATACAGCTGGCCCTATACAGCCGGCCCAATACAGCCGGCCCTATACAGCCGGCCCTATACAGCCGGCCCTATACAGCTGGCCCTATACAGCCGGCCCAATACAGCCGGCCCTCTACAGCTGGCCCTCTACAGCTGGCCCTATACAGCCGGCCCAATACAGCCGGCCCTCTACAGCCGGCCCTCTACAGCCGGCCCTATACAGCCGGCCCTCTACAGCTGGCCCTATACAGCTGGCCCTATACAGCTGGCCCTCTACAGCCGGCCCAATACAGCCGGCCCTATACAGCCGGCCCTATACAGCTGGCCCTATACAGCTGGCCCTCTACAGCTGGCCCTATACAGCTCTTTGAGTGCGGTCTTAGTGCCAGTATTTGTGTGTTTCTTTTCCTTGCATACAGAATGTTACAAAACTGTTGATTCTGTTCTTTGTCTTTGTTGCATTGCTCTGATATTTTGTTGTATTATTATTTCAAGTGGCAGCCCGGTACAGGAAAGTATGAAATATGAAATGCAAATATTATAACTGAATGTATGAATATATCTGAATGAATATGACTGAGTGTTATACCTGTACCTATAACCCCCTTCTGAAAAATGACAAACTAAATTAAAAGTTGGTCACACAAAAAAAGGCACAAATCTACAAATCAATCAGCAATATAAATGTAGTTCTGTTTTGTGAGTGGGCAGAGACTGGTACCATTAAAGAGCTGTACATTTATTTCTAGCCCACAGACTGAACAGCTGTAGAACCTCAGTCAGTCGACTCATCTCCCTCCCTCTCCGATCTCCCATCTCCCTCCCTCTCCGATCTCCCATCTCCCTCTCTCTCTCCCCCATCTCCCTCTCTCCCCCATCTCCCTCTCTCTCCCCCATCTCCCTCTCTCTCTCCCCATCTCCCTCTCTCTCTCCCCATTTCCCTCTCTCTCTCCCCCATTTCCCTCTCTCTCCCCCATCTCCCTCTCTCTCTCTCTCCCCATCTCCCTCTCTCTCTCTCCTCCATCTCCCCCTCTCTCTCTCTCCCATCTCCCTCTCTCTCCCATCTCCCCCTCTCTCTCTCTCCCATCTCCTTCTCTCTCTCCCATCTCCCTCTCTCTCTCTCCCATCTCCCTCTCTCTCTCTCCCATTTCCCTCTCTCTCTCCCCCATCTCCCTCTCTCTCTCCCCATCTCCCTCTCTCTCTCTCCCATCTCTCTCCCCATCTCCCTCTCTCTCTCCCCATCTCCCTCTCTCTCTCCCCATCTCCCCTCTCTCTCTCTCCCATCTCCCTCTCTCTCTCTCCCATCTCTCTCCCATCTCCCTCTCTCTCCTCCCCATCTCCCCTCTCTCTCTCCCCATCTCCTCTCTCTCTCTCCCATCTCCCTCTCTCTCTCCCCATCTCCCTCTCTCTCTCCCCATCTCCCTCTCTCTCTCCCCATCTCCCCCTCTCTCTCTCTCCCATCTCCCTCTCTCTCTCCCCCATCTCCCTCTCTCTCTCCCCATCTCCCTCTCTCTCTCCCCATCCCCCCATCTCCCTCTCTCTCTCTCCCATCTCTCTCTCCCCTCTCCCTCTCTCTCTCCCCATCTCCCCTCTCTCTCTCTCCCATCTCCCTCTCTCTCTCTCCCATCCCCCTCTCTCTCTCCCCATCTCCCTCTCTCTCTCCCCATCTCCCTCTCTCTCTCCCATCTCCCTCTCTCTCTCTCCCATCTCTCTCTCCCATCTCCCTCTCTCTCTCTCCCATCTCCCTCTCTCTCCTCTCCAGATGTTTGTAGCTCTGATCTTCTGGTACCAGTTCTACTGTGGTTTCTCTGGGTCAGCCATGATAGACCAGTGGTATCTGGTCTTCTTCAACCTGATGTTCTCTGCCTTCCCTCAACTCATCACCGGGACCCTGGACAAAGATGTGTCCTCAGAGACCCTCCAGGAACTGCCTCAGCTCTACATGAATGGACAGAACTCAGAGGTCTTTATAACTAGTGATTATATCAACTATTGGATATGTTGTTAATAACTAGTGATAGATTATATCAACTATTGGATATGTTGTTAATAACGAGTGATAGATTATATCAACTATTGGATATGTTGTTAATAACGAGTGATAGATTATATCAACTATTGGATATGTTGTTAATAACGAGTGATAGATTATATCAACTATTGGATATGTTGTTAATAACGAGTGATAGATTATATCAACTATTGGATATGTTGTTAATAACGAGTGATAGATTATATCAACTATTGGATATGTTGTTAATAACGAAGTGATAGATTATATCAACTATTGGATATGTTGTTAATAACAGTGATAGATTATATCAACTATTGGATATGTTGTTAATAACGAGTGATAGATTATATCAACTATTGGATATGTTGTTAATAACTAGTGATAGATTATATCAACTATTGGATATGTTGTTAATAACTAGTGATAGATTATATCAACTATTGGATATGTTGTTAATAACGAGTGATAGATTATATCAACTATTGGATATGTTGTTAATAACTAGTGATAGATTATATCAACTATTGGATATGTTGTTAATAACGAGTGATAGATTATATCAACTATTGGATATGTTGTTAATAACTAGTGATAGATTATATCAACTATTGGATATGTTGTTAATAACTAGTGATAGATTATATCAACTATTGGATATGTTGTTAATAACTAGTGATAGATTATATCAACTATTGGATATGTTGTTAATAACGAGTGATAGATTATATCAACTATTGGATATGTTGTTAATAACGAGTGATAGATTATATCAACTATTGGATATGTTGTTAATAACTAGTGATAGATTATATCAACTATTGGATATGTTGTTAATAACTAGTGATAGATTATATCAACTATTGGATATGTTGTTAATAACTAGTGATAGATTATATCAACTATTGGATATGTTGTTAATAACGAGTGATAGATTATATCAACTATTGGATATGTTGTTAATAACGAGTGATAGATTATATCAACTATTGGATATGTTGTTAATAACTAGTGATAGATTATATCAACTATTGGATATGTTGTTAATAACTAGTGATAGATTATATCAACTATTGGATATGTTGTTAATAACGAGTGATAGATTATATCAACTATTGGATATGTTGTTAATAACGAGTGATAGATTATATCAACTATTGGATATGTTGTTAATAACGAGTGATAGATTATATCAACTATTGGATATGTTGTTAATAACTAGTGATAGATTATATCAACTATTGGATATGTTGTTAATAACGAGTGATAGATTATATCAACTATTGGATATGTTGTTAATAACGAGTGATAGATTATATCAACTATTGGATATGTTGTTAATAACGAGTGATAGATTATATCAACTATTGGATATGTTGTTAATAACTAGTGATAGATTATATCAACTATTGGATATGTTGTTAATAACGAGTGATAGATTATATCAACTATTGGATATGTTGTTAATAACGAGTGATAGATTATATCAACTATTGGATATGTTGTTAATAACGAGTGATAGATTATATCAACTATTGGATATGTTGTTAATAACGAGTGATAGATTATATCAACTATTGGATATGTTGTTAATAACGAGTGATAGATTATATCAACTATTGGATATGTTGTTAATAACGAGTGATAGATTATATCAACTATTGGATATGTTGTTAATAACGAGTGATAGATTATATCAACTATTGGATATGTTGTTAATAACGAGTGATAGATTATATCAACTATTGGATATGTTGTTAATAACGAGTGATAGATTATATCAACTATTGGATATGTTGTTAATAACGAGTGATAGATTATATCAACTATTGGATATGTTGTTAATAACGAGTGATAGATTATATCAACTATTGGATATGTTGTTAATAACGAGTGATAGATTATATCAACTATTGGATATGTTGTTAATAACGAGTGATAGATTATATCAACTATTGGATATGTTGTTAATAACGAGTGATAGATTATATCAACTATTGGATATGTTGTTAATAACGAGTGATAGATTATATCAACTATTGGATATGTTGTTAATAACGAGTGATAGATTATATCAACTATTGGATATGTTGTTAATAACGAGTGATAGATTATATCAACTATTGGATATGTTGTTAATAACTAGTGATAGATTATATCAACTATTGGATATGTTGTTAATAACGAGTGATAGATTATATCAACTATTGGATATGTTGTTAATAACGAGTGATAGATTATATCAACTATTGGATATGTTGTTAATAACAGTGATAGATTATATCAACTATTGGATATGTTGTTAATAACGAGTGATAGTCATCTATTGATATGTTGTATCAACTATCAATTGTGTTAATAACGAGTGATAGATTATATCAACTATTGGATATGTTGTTAATAACGAGTGATAGATTATATCAACTATTGGATATGTTGTTAATAACGAGTGATAGATTATATCAACTATTGGATATGTTGTTAATAACCGAGTGATAGATTATATCAACTATTGGATATGTTGTTAATAACGAGTGATAGATTATATCAACTATTGGATATGTTGTTAATAACTAGTGATAGATTATATCAACTATTGGATATGTTGTTAATAACGAGTGATAGATTATATCAACTATTGGATATGTTGTTAATAACGAGTGATAGATTATATCAACTATTGGATATGTTGTTAATAACGAGTGATAGATTATATCAACTATTGGATATGTTGTTAATAACTAGTGATAGATTATATCAACTATTGGATATGTTGTTAATAACGAGTGATAGATTATATCAACTATTGGATATGTTGTTAATAACTAGTGATAGATTATATCAACTATTGGATATGTTGTTAATAACTAGTGATAGATTATATCAACTATTGGATATGTTGTTAATAACTAGTGATAGATTATATCAACTATTGGATATGTTGTTAATAACGAGTGATAGATTATATCAACTATTGGATATGTTGTTAATAACGAGTGATAGATTATATCAACTATTGGATATGTTGTTAATAACGAGTGATAGATTATATCAACTATTGGATATGTTGTTAATAACGAGTGATAGATTATATCAACTATTGGATATGTTGTTAATAACGAGTGATAGATTATATCAACTATTGGATATGTTGTTAATAACTAGTGATAGATTATATCAACTATTGGATATGTTGTTAATAACGAGTGATAGATTATATCAACTATTGGATATGTTGTTAATAACTAGTGATAGATTATATCAACTATTGGATATGTTGTTAATAACGAGTGATAGATTATATCAACTATTGGATATGTTGTTAATAACGAGTGATAGATTATATCAACTATTGGATATGTTGTTAATAACTAGTGATAGATTATATCAACTATTGGATATGTTGTTAATAACTAGTGATAGATTATATCAACTATTGGATATGTTGTTAATAACTAGTGATAGATTATATCAACTATTGGATATGTTGTTAATAACTAGTGATAGATTATATCAACTATTGGATATGTTGTTAATAACTAGTGATAGATTATATCAACTATTGGATATGTTGTTAATAACTAGTGATAGATTATATCAACTATTGGATATGTTGTTAATAACTAGTGATAGATTATATCAACTATTGGATATGTTGTTAATAACTAGTGATAGATTATATCAACTATTGGATATGTTGTTAATAACGAGTGATAGATTATATCAACTATTGGATATGTTGTTAATAACTAGTGATAGATTATATCAACTATTGGATATGTTGTTAATAACGAGTGATAGATTATATCAACTATTGGATATGTTGTTAATAACTAGTGATAGATTATATCAACTATTGGATATGTTGTTAATAACTAGTGATAGATTATATCAACTATTGGATATGTTGTTAATAACTAGTGATAGATTATAACTACGTCAGCTCTACATGAACGGACAGAACTCAGAGGTCCGAACCGTCATGTCGATATGTAAAGTAAATAGATAACGTGAATAAATTGTTTATAACTTTAGTGAATAAAACAGATATAATAGATAAAATATATAATTAAGATCTTTTAAGGTATTAACATGGTATTTTATGATATTGTGATTATCTTGTCTGGTATCTATAAAAAAAAAAACATAATAATAATAATAATAAAGATATATACAGTTGAAGGCGGAAGTTTACATACACTTTAGCCAAATACATTTAAACTGAAGTTTTTCACAATTCCTGACATTTAATCCCAGTAAAAATTCCCTGTCTTAGGTCAGTTAGGATCACCACTTTATTTTAAGAATGTGAAATGTCAGAATAATAGTAGAGAGAATGATTTATTTCAGCTTTTATTTATTTCATCACATTCCCAGTGGGTCAAAAGTTTACATACACTCAATTAGTATTTGGTAGCATTGCCTTTAAATTGTTTAACTTGGGTCAAACATTTCGGGTAGCCTTCCACAAGATTCCCACAATAAATTGGGTGAATTTAGGCCCATTCCTCCTGACAGAGCTGGTGTAACTGAGTCAGGTTTGTAGGCCTCCTTGCTCGCACACACTTTTTCAGTTCTGCCCACAAATGTTCTATAGGATTGAGGGCAGGGCTTTGTGATGGCCACTCCAATACCTTGACTTTGTTGTCCTTAAGCCATTTTGCCACAACTTTGGAAGCATGCTTGGGGTCATTGTCCATTTGGAAGACCCATTTGCGACCAAGCTTTCACTTCCTGACTGATGTCTTGAGAAGTTGCTTCAATATATCCACATACTTTTCCTTCCTCATGATGCCATCTATTTTGTGAAGTGCACCAGTCCCTCCTGCAGCAAAGCACCCCCACAGCATGATACTGCCACCCCCGTGCTTCACTGTTGGGATGGTGTTCTTCGGCTTGCAAGTACCCCCTTTTTCCTCCAAACATAACGATGGTCATTATGGCCAAACAGTTATATTTTTGTTTCATCAGACCAGAGGACATTTCTCAAAAAAGTACGATCTTTGTCCCCATGTGCAGTTGCAAACCGTAGTCTGGCTTTTTTATGGCGGTTTTGGAGCAGTGGCTTCTTCCTTGCTGAGCGGCCTTTCAGGTTATGTCAATATAGGACTCGTTTTACTGTGGATATAGATTATTTTGTACCTGTTTCCTCCAGCGTCTTCACAAGGTCCTTTGCTGCTGTTCTGGGATTGATTTGCACTTTTCGCACCATTCAACGCAGCCTTATAATGCTGTGAAGGTATCCAGGAACTCAGATGAATTGGGTGGATTCCATCCTTTATAATATGAGCTTTGTTTCCAGAAGGTATCAAAATTGTCAATAAATGTTACACCCACAGAGCTGCAGTAGTCTCGTAGCCAGTTATGTAGGACTAAAAGTCTGCTGAAAAGTTCAACGCCACGATTTAGGGAGGGCAGAGGGCCAGATATTATGGGGCGTTTGTTGGTGTCAAGTAGAGACCCAATCAGTTCTTTAAAATCCATCTTCAGCTGTTCTGAGCTGCCCTTCATAATGTCATCTGACCCCACATGAACCATGACAGTATCAGCCCCCAGTGACTCACAGCCTCGGGAAGCAACCTGCTGATATCCTGAACTTTTGCCCCAGGAAAACACATAGTCTTTGCCCCAGGTACAGATATATGCCTCACCGTCGAACTCCCTATCACAATCGCCGGAATGATCCGACGGGTCTCGGAGAAACATGTTATATTGGTCACGAATCGTAACTTTTATACAGCTCTATTAGACAGACGTCTTATGACATCATACCCAGCTGATTCTGTTTTAGAACCCTCCGTCTCGGTGGCTGATGCTTTGAGGTTGTAGTGAAATGCTCAGGTGTTTTGTGTTTCAGGAGTACAAGCCGTATATGTTCTGGATGAACATGATAGATGCCTTCTACCAAAGCCTGGTCTGCTTCTTCATACCATACTGTGTGAGTTAGGATTGGATTATTTTGTAGCACTTTTGATGGATTAACTTTAAAATACATGCAAATATATGTAATAACCCTGTCATGACATCTTATAACCTATCTCACACACTCACTCTCACTCACTCTCTCTCACACACACACACACACACACACACACCACCGCTCATCCCTCTGTGTGTGTGTCCATCTCCTCCAGGCCTATGCTGACTCTGAAGTGGACTTGTTGACCTGGGGAACCCCCATCACCACACTGTCTCTGTTTACCATACTGATTCACCTGGGCATGGAGACCAAGACCTGGGTAACAACACACTACGGATTTACTGACTGGCTGATCCTACTTACTTTCAAATCTTTTCAAAGCTTCAATTACAAAATATTGGGGCTACTTTGTAAATCAATTGATTGGAAATCTAATGAAGCGTTTTGGACATGGAGTTTTTTTAGGCTGAATAAAAGCCTTTTGAATTTCCAGTGAATCAAGTCGTTAGGATGTTAATGAATAGATAGACCTCCTTTCTAGCAATGAGACCAGCTCTTTGGCTCTGTGACTAGCTGGGTCTAGGAGGTGGCTGACAACAAGCAGATAGATATTTCTGAGGTGTTGTTGATTAGATTGGATCAGAAGACTGCAGCATCAGTTACTCCCACTGTCCAGCTAGTGCCTTCTGCAAACTGTCTACACACACACACACACACACACACACTCACACTCACACTCACACACACACACACACACACACACACACACACACACACACACACACACACACACACACACACACACACACACACACACGCACATCACACAGGCATGGCGGCCAAAATAACCTTTTCGTTTTTTGCTGTATCCATGTGTCCATCTCCTGCCTTCTAAGGCGCTTCCCAAATGGCACCCTATTCCCTATGTAGTGCACTACTTTAGACCAGAGAATGGCACCCTATTCCCTATATAGTGCACTACTTTAGACCAGAGAATGGCACCCTATTCCCTATATAGTGCACTACTTTAGACCAGAGAATGGCACCCTATTCCCTATATAGTGCACTACTTTAGACCAGAGAATGGCACCCTATTCCCTATATAGTGCACTACTTTAGACCAGAGAATGGCACCCTATTCCCTATGTAGTGCACTTCTTTTGAACAGGGTCCTGAGCGAAATGACCTCGGCCTTGGTCAAAGTAGTGCACTATATAGGGAATAGGGCCATTCTAGCCATAGGATTGCCATCTCTGTCTAAATCACTATAGCATCTCTGGTATAGTGCATATATAGGAATAGGCCTCTAAGTATATAGGGAATAGGGTGCCATTCTCTGGTCTAAAGTAGTGCACTATATAGGGAATAGGTCTAAGTAGTGCACTATATAGGGAATAGGGTGCCATTCTCTGGTCTAAAGTAGTGCACTATATAGGGAATAGGGTGCCATTTGGGACAAAGGCTCAGATGCTCTCAGTTAAGAGCAGTGACCTTGAATGGGATTAGCGCTTTTTCCATTACGCTGGTAGCTGTAAATTTCATCCCAACACATTTTGTAACATGAAAAATGTAGTAGTTAGGTGCCAATGTTTTAGATTCATAAAGGGGAAAGAGGAGTTTTAGATTCAGAAAGGGGAAAGAGGAGCAACTCTTGCTCTTTAAGTTTTAAAAACTCCTTTATTAAGAGGAGTAAAATATGGCTGATGTTTCGGCCATCTTGACCATCAGATTAAACATTCCTTTCATAAAAGGCCAATAATATGGTCGATGGTGAGTCTGGATGCATCCCAAATGGCAGCTTATTGGTTGTGGGCCCTAGTCAAATATAGTGCCCTACATATGGAATATAGTGCCCTACATATGGAATATAGTGCCCTACATATGGAATATAGTGCCCTACATATGGAATATAGTGCCCTACATATGGAATAGAGTGCCCTACATATGGAATAGAGTGCCCTACATATGGAATATAGTGCCCTACATATGGAATATAGTGCCCTACATATGGAATATAGTGCCCTACATATGGAATATAGTGCCCTACATATGGAATATAGTGCCCTACATATGGAATATAGTGCCCTACATATGGAATATAGTGCCCTACATATGGAATAGAGTGCCCTACATATGGAATAGAGTGCCCTACATATGGAATATGGTGCCCTACATATGGAATATAGTGCCCTACATATGGATGAGTGCCTACATATGGAATATAGTTGCCCTACATATGGAATATAGTGCCCTACATATGGAATATAGTGCCCTACATTGGAATATGAGTGCCCTACATATGGAATATAGTGCCCTACATATGGATATAGTCCCTCTATGATTAGTGCCCTACATATGGAATAGAGTGCCTACATATGGTTAGTGCCCTACATATGGAATATATTCCCCTACATATGGAATATAGTTCCCCCTACATATGATTTAGTGCCCTACATATGATAGATTGCCCTACATATGGAATATAGTGCCCTACATATGGAATATAGTGCCCTACATATGAATAGAGTGCCCTACATATGTTAGTACCCTACATTGGAATATTTGCCCTACTATGGAATTAGTGCCCTACATATGGAATATTGCCCTACATATGGAATTAGTACCCTACATATGGAATTAGTGCCCTACATATGGAATATAGTGCCTACTATGAATAGATTGCCCTACATATGGAATAGAGTGCCCTACATATGGAATATAGTGCCCTACATATGGAATTAGTGCCCTACATATGGAATAGAGTGCCCTACATATGGAATAGAGTGCCCCTACATTGGAATAAGTGCCCTACATATGGAATAGAGTGCCCTACATATGGAATATAGTGCCCTACATATGGAATAGAGTGCCCTACATATGGAATATAGTGCCCTACATATGGAATAGAGTGCTCTACATATGGAATATAGTGCCCTACATATGGAATAGAGTGCTCTACATATGGAATATAGTGCCCTACATATGGAATATAGTGCCATTTAGGACAGATCCTAGATAGTGAGTCAGTCAGTGGTTTGGCGTCCTCTGTACTCATCTGGCTTTGAGTCTCTAATCCCGTTCCCCTCTCTCTCCTCTCCCCTCCTCTCCCCTCTTCTCCCCCCTCCTCTTCCTCCTCTCCCCTCTCTCCCCCTCTCTCCCCATCCCCTCTCCCCTCCTCTTCCTCCTCTCCCCTCTCTCCCCATCCCCTCTCCCCTCTCTCCCCATCCCCTCTCCCTCCTCTTCCTCCTCTCCCCTCTCCCCTCCTCTTCCTCCTCTCCCCTCTCTCCCTCTCCCTCCCTCCCCTCTCTCCCCTCCTCTCCACCATCCCCTCCTCTCCACCATCCCCTTTCTCCTCTGCCTCCTCTCCCTCTCCCATCCTCTCCCATCCCCTCTCCCCATCCCTCTCCCTCCTCTCCCCTCCTCTTCCTCCTCTCCTCTCCCCTCTCCCCTCCTCTCCCCATCCCCTCTTCCTCCTCTCCCCTCTTCCTCCTCTCTCCTCTCCCCCATCCCCCTCCCCTCTCCCCTCCTCTCCCCTCTCCCCTCCTCTCCCCTCATCCCCAATCCCTCCTCTCTCCCCTCTCCCCCTCTCCCCTCTCCCCTCTTCCTCCTCTCCCTCTCTCCCTCCTCTCCTCTTCCCTCCTCTCCCTCTTCCTCCTCTCCCCTCCTCTCCCTCTCTCTCCTCTCCCCTCTCCCCTCTCCTCCTCTCCCCTCCTCTCCCTCTCTCTCCCTCCTCTCCCCTCTTCCTCTCTCCCTCCTCTCCCCTCTTCCTCCTCTCCCTCTCTCTCCCCTCTTCTCCTCCTCTCCCCTCTCTCTCCCCTCTCTTCCTCCTCTCCCCTCCTCTCCTCTCTCCCTCTCCCTCTTCCTCCTCTCCCCTCCTCTCCTCCTCTCCCCTCCTCTCCCTCTCTCCTCCTCTCTCCCTCTCCCTCTCCCTCTCTCCTCTTCCTCCTCTCCCTCCTCTCCCTCCTCCTCCTCTCTCTTCCCTCCTCTCCCTCCCCCTCCTCTCCTCTCTCTCCTCTCCCCTCTCCTCCCTCCTCTCCCTCTCCTCCTCTCCCTCCTCTCCCCTCTTCCTCCTCTCCCCTCCTCTCCCCTCTTTCCTCCTCTCCCCTCCTCTCCCTCTCTCTCCTCTCCCCTCTTCCTCCTCTCCCCTCCTCTCCCCTCTTCCTCCTCTCCCCTCCTCTCCCCTCTTTCCTCCTCTCCCTCTCTCTCCTCTCCCTCTCTCTCTCTCCTCTCCCTCCTCTCCCTCCTCTCCTCCTCTCCCTCCTCTCCCCTCTCCTCCTCTCCCCTCTTTCCTCCTCTCCCTCCTCTCCCTCTTTCCTCTCTCTCCTCCTCTCCCTCTCTCTCCTCTCCCCTCTTCCTCCTCTCCCTCTTCCTCCTCTCTCCTCTTTCCTCCTCTCCCCCTCCTCTCTCTCCCTCTCCCTCCTCTCCCTCCTCCTCTCCCTCCTCTCTCTTCTTCCTCTCCTCCCTCCTCTCCCTCTTTCCTCCTCTCCTCTCCTCTCCCTCCTCTCCTCTCCCCTCTCCTCTCTCTCCTCTCCTCTCCTCTCCTCTCCTCTCTCTCCTCCTCTTCCTCCTCTCCCTCTCCTCTCCTCTCCTCTCCTCTCCTCTCCTCTCCTCTCCTCTCTCTCCTCTCTCCTCTCCTCTCCTCTCCCCTCCTCTCCCTCTTTCCTCTCCCCTGTTTTTCCCTCCAGACCTGGATGAACTGGCTGTCCATCTCCTTCAGTGTGGGTCTGTTCTTTACTGTGGCTCTGTGTTACAATGCCTCCTGTCCCACATGCTACTCCCCTTCCAACCCTTACTGGACCATGCAGAGACTTCTGGGGGAACCGCTCTTCTACCTGCTCTGTGTGGTCACGCCTGTAGCCGCCCTGCTGCCCAGGTTAGTAAGGGGGAGGTGTGAGTGTGTGTGTGTGTGTGTGTGTGTGTGTGTATGAGAGAGAACATGTGGGGTGTGCACAACCAATCATTCCTCCAGGTTTATGTTGTTGTTTAAGAGTCATCTGTTATCAATAACAGCCTTTTCATGTTTATTCCAAGGAACTGGTTATTCCATCCCAGATATGTGCTGTTCTGTCCGTCTGGTCTGTCTAAGTGTGTCCTGATGTCTCGGGCTACGTCCCAAATGGCACCCTATTCCCTATATAGTGCACTACTTTAGACCAGAGAATGGCACCCTATTCCCTATATAGTGCACTACTTTAGACCAGAGAATGGCACCCTATTCCCTATATAGTGCACTACTTTAGACCAGAGAATGGCACCCTATTCCCTATATAGTGCACTACTTTAGACCAGAGAATGGCACCCTATTCCCTATATAGTGCACTACTTTAGACCAGGGTCCTATGACACCCTATTCCCTATATAGTGCACTACTTTAGACCAGAGAATGGCACCCTATTCCCTATATAGTGCACTACTTTAGACCAGAGAATGGCACCCTATTCCTATATAGTGCACTACTTTAGACTCAGAGAATGGCACCCTATTCCCTATATAGTGCACTACTTTAGATCAGAGAATGGCACCCTATTCCCTATAGAGCACTACTTTAGACCAGAGAATGGCACCCTATTCCCTATATAGTGCACTACTTTAGACCACAGAATGGCACCCTATTCCCTATATAGTGCACTACTTTAGACCAGAGAATGGCACCCTATTCCCTATATAGAGCACTACTTTAGACTAGAGAATGGCACCCTATTCCCTATATAGTGCACTACTTTAGACCACAGAATGGCACCCTATTCCCTATATAGTGCACTACTTTAGACCAGAGAATGGCACCCTATTCCCTGTATAGTGCACTACTTTTGACCAGGGCGCCAGGGCCCATATAGGGAATAAAAGTAGTGCACTTTATACAGGTGGCTGAATCTCAAACCTAACCTTTGGCCCCTAAGCACTTTATCAAGTGGCCACTTGCTGATGTGTTCGATAGTGATCACTCGAGTTTGGCCAAAATGAGCATTGAAACGATGCGCACTCGAGGTTCAAAAATTCTAAATCCATTTGTGAGCATTCTTCTGGGACCTGTCTAGTACTAGCATGACTCAATATGAAACATGGGCAGGACAGAAAACAAAATGACTCTCCACTAAGACCTCTGCAAAAACTTCCAAATCAATTACAGATTTCTTGATTTATGTTGACTTATTCTGACTATTTTTGATAGCTAAGTAGTTTTGACTGTTGTTGCTAGGTGACATGCTGAGTTTCTGCCAAGGATGCAGAGTCTACAAAGGATGCCCACTCAATAGAGAGGCTTGCGAAGGGCTCGGTGGAGCCCTCGATAACTCGACAACTAGTTTTTAAGATTGACTCGTGAACGGGCATATGGAGTGATGGAGTGTTCAGTTTGAGATTCAGCCAATTGTGCTATCTGGTCAAAAGTAGGCATCCATAGGGCTTTATTCAAAAGTAGTGCACTACATAGAGAGTATGGTTTAATTTAGGGCTCACCCTGACTCATTTCTCCTCTCCTCTCGCTCTCCATTCAGATACTTCTGCAGGGCGTGTCAGAGCTCTCTGTTCCCCAGTCCAGTCCAGGTCGGCAGGCAGCTGGACAAACTGCCCAGTGACACCCGCAGAAACATCCTCAGTCGGGTCCAGGCCGGGTCACTTCTGAGTCTCAGACCGCCCTTCCTGTCTTCACTGTCCTTCACTGGACCCTTCCCTAAAGACTACAGTCACAGGGCCACCTCCACCCAGAACCAGCACAGCTTCACCAGGGGCCCGACCAAGAGCCCTGAGGGCCGTCTGGACCTGTCCTTACAGAGGGATGAGACTGGGAAGGCTCAGGGGAAGGGCTGGGGCTCTGGCAGTCCTGGAGACACTAAGAGGAGCCTTGAAGAAGATGATCAGTACACACTGGCCTCCACAGAGATGGATACTCTGCCTTATACCAAAGTCAAAGAAGCTCCTCAGCCTGAGGCAGGGGCTGGGGCCGGTGCAGGGGCTGGGGCCGGTGCAGGGGCTGGGAGTACGGCTGGGGCCGGTGCAGGGGCTGGGAGTACGGCTGGGGCCGGTGCAGGGGCTGGGAGTACGGCTGGGGCCGGTGCAGGGGCTGGGAGTACGGCTGGGGCCGGAGCAGGGGCTGGGAGTACGGCTGGGGCCGGTGCAGGGGCTGGGAGTACGGCTGGGGCCGGGTGCAGGGGCTGGGAGTCGGCTGGGGCCGGTGCAGGGGCTGGGAGTACGGCTGGGGGCCGGTGCAGGGGCTGGAGTGCGGCTGGGGCCGGTGCAGGGGCTGGGAGTACGGCTGGGGCTGGAGCAGGGGCTGGGAGTACGGCTGGGGCCTGGTACGGCAGGGGCTGGGAGTACGGCTGGGGCTGGAGCAGGGGCTGGGAGTACGGCTGGGGCTGGGCCTGATGAACTCCAGGCCCCTCTCACCCAGGAAAATGACTGTCAGGACATTACTCTTCTTGATCCCTCGGACCTGAGTTTGTCCAGCTTGATCACCTCCACACCCCTTCTGACCACACCCCTGTTAGCCACACCTCTCTTGGCCACGCCTTCATTGGCCACACCCCAGTCAGAGACCATCCACCTGACTCTGCCCCCTGCTGGTGGTTCCCAGTCTGCGGCCTACAGACGGAACTATGAGAACTATGACACTACGCCACACAGACCACCTGACCACAGGCTCCTCCCCCCTACAGACAGACCAGACCACGCCCACAACCAGGCCACGCCCACATGTCCCAAAGAACACTGATGTATTATAGTCTTTAATATCTGTTATAGTATTTCACTCAGATTTGCATGATAGCTCTATTGAATTGTATTCTATTTTTCAAGAGGATTATTTTATAAAAGTTATTATCATCATTATCATGTACATTAGATGTTTTAAGTTAAAGGTCCAATGCAGCCGCTTTTATCTCAATATCAAATCATTTCTGGGTAACAGTTAACTACCTTACTGTGATTGGTTTCAATTAAAAGGGTCAAAAGGAAACAAAAATAGCTTCTTTGAAAATAGCAATTTCTCAAGCAAGAATTTTGCTAGGACTGTCTGGGAGTGGTCTGAGTGGGGAGGGGTCTGAGTGGGGAGGGGTCTGAGTGGGGAGGGGTCTGAGTGGGGAGGGGTCTGAGTGGGGAGGGGTCTGAGTGGGGAGGGGTCTGAGTGGGGAGGGGTCTGGTGATGTCACCAGGCAGGCCAAAACTCCATCCCACCAAAACAGGCTGACATTTCAGGCGGTCTTTTCAAACAGCTTTTTCACTAAAAGGGCATTATCATTTTCACAATTTCACAGTATTATTCCAATATCATAGTGTGGAAATATACACTCACCGGACAGTTTATCAGCCTGAATTCTTTGTGGGCATGGATTCTAAAAGGTGTTGGAAACATTCCACAGGGACGTTGGTCCATGCTGGCCTGATGGCATGGAGGGAGGTTGGTTCTGGTCCATGCTGGCCTGATGGCATGGAGGGAGGTTGGTTCTGGTCCATGCTGGCCTGATGGCATGGAGGGAGGTTGGTTCTGGTCCATGCTGGCCTGATGGCATGGAGGGAGGTTGGTCCATGCTGGCCTGATGGCATGGAGGGAGGTTGGTTCTGGTCCATGCTGGCCTGATGGCATGGAGGGAGGTTGGTTCTGGTCCATGCTGGCCTGATGGCATGGAGGGAGGTTGGTTCTGAGATACTGGATCTGGAGTGAGTGGCACCGACGATCATACCTCAAAGACGCTTAGGTCACTCGCTTTGCCCAATCTAACATTCAATTGAACAGTAACTGAATACCTTGCTGCCGGTGTGCCCGCTGTAGGTGGGATCCATGGTGTTGTACCTAATAAACTGGCTGGTAAATCACAGGAAAATCACATTTTGGACTGCACTGGGCCTTTAAGCAAAGTATATATATATTTTGTATTTGTTTTCAGAGTAGAGTAGAATTTATGCAACTGGACTGTCTGTGTTTATTTGAATTTTGGAAGAAAGATGTCCTTTATGTCAAAACTGGAGGGGTTTGTTTGAAACCAGAGAGCAGACCATAGGCATTCTGTTATCAGTGTGTTTTTTGAATAATTTCTCGTCTTTGATGAGCGCTACTGCTCTGCTTCATATCCATCCCCTCAGCTAGGCCTGGTAACCTATTCACCCTGTATCTAGGCCTGGTAACCTATTCACCCTGTATCTAGGCCTGGTAACCTATTCACCCTGTATCTAGGCCTGGTAACCTATTCACCCTGTGTCTAGGCCTGGTAACCTATTCACCCTGTGTCTAGGCCTGGTAACCTATTCACCCTGTATCTAGGCCTGGTAACCTATTCACCCTGTATCTAGGCCTGGTAACCTATTCACCCTGTATCTAGGCCTGGTAACCTATTCACCCTGTATCTAGGCCTGGTAACCTATTCACCCTGTATCTAGGCCTGGGAACCTATTCACCCTGTATCTAGGCCTGGTAACCTATTCACCCTGTATCTAGGCCTGGTAACCTATTCACCCTGTATCTAGGCCTGGTAACCTATTCACCCTGTATCTGGGCCTGGTAACCTATTCACCCTGTATCTGGGCCTGGTAACCTATTCACCCTGTATCTGGGCCTGGTAACCTATTCACCCTGTATCTGGGCCTGGTAACCTATTCACCCTGTATCTAGGCCTGGTAACCTATTCACCCTGTATCTAGGCCTGGTAACCTATTCACCCTGTATCTAGGCCTGGTAACCTATTCACCCTGTATCTAGGCCTGGTAACCTATTCACCCTGTATCTAGGCCTGGTAACCTATTCACCCTGTATCTGGGCCTGGTAACCTATTCACCCTGTATCTAGGCCTGGTAACCTATTCACCCTGTATCTAGGCCTGGTAACCTATTCACCTGTCTAGGCCTGGTAACCTATTCACTGTATCTAGGCCTGGTAACCTATTCACCCTGTATCTAGGCCTGGTAACCTATTCACCCTGTATCTAGGCCTGGTAACCTATTCACCCTGTATCTAGGCCTGTAACCTATTCACCCTGTATCTGGGCCTGGTAACCTATTCACCCTGTATCTAGGCCTGGTAACCTATTCACCCCTGTATCTAGGCCTGGTAACCTATTCACCCTGTATCTAGGCCTGGTAACCTATTCACCCTGTATGTAGGCCTGGTAACCTATTCACCCCTGTGTCTAGGCCTGGTAACCTATTCACCCTGTATCTAGGCCTGGTAACCTATTCACCCTGTATCTAGGCCTGGTAACCTATTCACCCTGTATCTAGGCCTGGTAACCTATTCACCCTGTATCTAGGCCTGGTAACCTATTCACCCCTGTATCTAGGCCTGGTAACCTATTCACCCTGTTCTAGGCCTGGTAACCTATTCACCCTGTATCTAGCCTGGTAACCTATTCACCCTGTATCTAGCCTGGTAACCTATTCACCCTGTATCTAGGCCTGGTAACCTCACTCACCTGTGTCTAGGCCTGGTAACCTATTCACCTGTATCTAGGCCTGGTAACCTATTCACCCTGTTCTAGGCCTGGTAACCTATTGACCCTGTATCTGGGCCTGGTAACCTATTGACCCTGTATCTAGGCCTGGTAACCTATTCACCCTGTATCTAGGCCTGGTAACCTATTCACCCTGTATCTAGGCCTGGTAACCTATTCACCCTGTATCTAGGCCTGGTAACCTATTCACCCTGTATCTAGGCCTGGTAACCTATTCACCCTGTATCTAGGCCTGGTAACCTATTCACCCTGTATCTAGGCCTGGTAACCTATTCACCCTGTATCTAGGCCTGGTAACCTATTCACCCCTGTATCTAGGCCTGGTAACCTATTCACCCTGTATCTAGGCCTGGTAACCTATTCACCTGTGTCTAGGCCTGGTAACCTATTCACCCTGTGTCTAGGCCTGGTAACCTATTCACCCTGTATCTAGGCCTGGTAACCTATTCACCCTGTATCTAGGCCTGGTAACCTATTCACCCTGTATCTAGGCCTGGTAACCTATTCACCCTGTATCTAGGCCTGGTAACCTATTCACCCTGTATCTAGGCCTGGTAACCTATTCACCCTGTATCTAGGCCTGGTAACCTATTCACCCTGTATCTAGGCCTGGTAACCTATTCACCCTGTATCTAGGCCTGGTAACCTATTCACCCTGTACTAGGCCTGGTAACCTATTCACCCCTGTATCTAGGCCTGGTAACCTATTCACCCCTGTATCTAGGCCTGGTAACCTATTCACCCTGTGTCTAGGCCTGGTAACCTATTCACCCTGTATCTAGGCCTGGTAACCTATTCACCCTGTATCTAGGCCTGGGAACCTATTCACCCTGTGTCTAGGGTCAAGGTGGCATTGCTCTTCAATGTTAATAAGCATAATAAGTTACATTTGTCCTATTTCACACATGTACAAGAGTGTATTATTCATGTGAATTGGAAATGTGGTTTTTGCACATCCCACTCCCCCTGAGACACAGGGTTAGGGAGAGTGGGGTCAAGGCCTGGGATCAGCCATTATTGACGGCGACCCTGGAGCAATAATGTTTAAGTTCCTTGCTCAAGGGCACGTAGACAGATTTTTCCCCTAGTCATTTCGGGGATTCGAGCCAGCGACCTTTCGGTTACTGGCCCAACACTCTTAACCGCTAGGCTACCTGCCTTTCAATGTTCCTCCTTTTATGTACTGTAAGCAAGGCTTGATGCAGCCAGGGCTACCTGCTTGTTTATAAGGCTGCTTTTCACAAGCCATGTGCCTTTAACAGTAACTGAAAGCTGGCCTGTAACATCAGTTGTTACTGAAAGCTGGCCTGTAACATCAGTTGTTACTGAAAGCTGGCCTGTAACATCAGTTGTTACTGAAAGCTGGCCTGTAACATCAGTTGTTACTGAAAGCTGGCCTGTAACATCAGTTGTTACTGAAAGCTGTCCTGTAACATCAGTTGTAACTGAAAGCTGTCCTGTAACATCAGTTGTTACTGAAAGCTGTCCTGTAACATCAGTTGTTACTGAAAGCTGGCCTGTAACATCAGTTGTTACTTAAAGCTGTCCTGTAACATCAGTTGTTACTGAAAGCTGGCCTGTAAAACATGATGTCAGTAGAGAGATTTTAGGGGCTTTCTAACTCCCCAGAGATAACTGATGTCACAGGCACAGGGCAGGATAACCTAGGGTATCCCAGTAAATCTAGAAGTGATGGCACAGGGCAGGATATCCTAGGTATCGTAGTAAATCTTTAAGCTTGACCTTGAATCTGAACCTGAGTAGCAACCTGGATCTGCACCTCTATCTGCAGTGCACAGCAGGGCCACAGAACAGGCCTTTTTAAATGAACCATCTGAATGTCGCTCAGTTCCTAAAATAGATTATAGATATACCTAATTATGTGGATATACTGTTCCTACATTTCATATTTATATAAGTTACATAGTTTTGTTTGTGAAGGTAACCATAGTTGATTTATATTGCTACAGAATGGCAAGAAATGCCTTCTTTGTCTGTGTGTAAAGCAACTTGACGTCAGAGAAACGTTATTCATATCTGGAATATCTAAAGCCAGAGGAATATGTTACAGTAGGCAGAGTAACAGAAGACAAGGGGAGTTCTAGAATGAGACGAGGGCAGTTCTAGAATGAGACGAGGGCAGTTCTAGAATGAGACGAGGGCAGTTCTAGAATGAGACGAGGGCTGTTCTAGTTCTAAAATGAAATATAGCACACTTGTTTGTCTGGATATCTAATGTTTATTCCTAGCCTTCCTACCCAGTAGAATATGTAGATACAGTCTGGGCTGGTTTCATTACAGTACTGTTTTATCTGACTACAACTGGACCCTTATGGGCTTGACTGAATCTTCCCAGACCCCATGATGAGGAGTAGAACCATCATATGCTCTCTGTGGGATCTGTGTGATGTGGGACATGTGACCATCGCATACCTCAACCACTCGGCTAGGTCTGCAGTAAACGGAGCAGTGTTTTTCTCAACTAGGTATTTTTCTCTCTATGTTCAGGCAGATCCACTCTAAGCTCTGCTTGCATGTTAGTTCAGCCCTCCGTGTCTGTGGACAGTGTGAAGCTTTAGTTCTCTAGCGCTGCTATTGTATGCTAGTTCTACTCAGCTGAGAGAACTAGCATAAAGCTCTTAATTAAGCATTAAAGAAACTGCCAAAGTTTGCACTACAAGACATTCTTGGACAGACCTCGGTGCTGTTGATGATGTTATGTGTGTTTTGTGGGAGAAATTCAATGAGCGCTATAGGTTATTAGGGCTGGGATGATACCAGTATCGCAATGTCAAAATGAAAACACAAAGCAGACCGAACTCTTTGGTCCTTTAAAAAAAAAACCTGCTGTATGTAAAATATTGTGTGCTTTAGCTTGGAAAATAAATACATGTGACCCTGGATGACAACATGCTGATGTTTGTTTCCAACATTAGGGCTGTTTTCCCAAAGAAGTGACATGTTTAGTGTTTTGCTTCCTTGCTGGTGTCTTCCCGGCCCTACAAGTTACCAGCCTGCGTCCCAAATGACACCCTATTCCCTATATAGTGCACTACTTTAGACCAGAGAATGGCACCCTATTCCCTATATAGTGCACTACTTTAGACCAGAGAATGGCACCCTATTCCCTATATAGTGCACTACTTTAGACCAGAGAATGGCACCCTATTCCCTATATAGTGCACTACTTTAGACCAGAGAATGGCACCCTATTCCCTATATAGTGCACTACTTTAGACCAGAGAATGGCACCCTATTCTCTACATAGTGCACTACTTTAGACCTGGACCCATTGGGAATAGGGTGCCATTGAGAACTAAAAGTTACTTAGAGCTATTGAGATTATGGCTGCAAAAGTGGATACTTGTTTCCTACTTGTAATCAACTGTCACATTCCAATATGCAGAGAACTGTTTTAACAAGCCAAATAATACACCAAGAAGTGGATTTTGTAAATTATTTTTGAATTATGGTTTATTTTTCACAGTTGATGTAAAACAGGTCATTCCATATGATATTCTTACAATTTATTTGCAAAAAAAATATTTTTTTCCCTATACTGTTTGTCTTATTGTAGAATATTGAAATGGAAGTGTTACTTGTTGCAACCATACCAAAGCAAAATCTTTTGTTACTCAACATTATTATATTCTTCAGTTTAGATGAAGTTAAACCATCTCAAAGTGTCAGCGTCCATATTGTGATGCTCTCTTTAAGCCATATACACTTAAAGTAAGTGCATTTTCCTGAATTGCAGGGATGTTTTAAGCAGTCTTCATGGTTTTCTTGATGTTCTTCTGTACTTGTGTTTTTAAGACGACTGTTTGCTGCCTTTGTCTTTTCATAAATCATACCAGCCTTTACCAAATGATCCTGTGTGTGCCATGTGCCTTAACACTGGATGAATTAAATATATTTCTTCATCCATTTTGATCATATTGTTCAGTTAACTGAGAAGGATAACAAATAAATGAATAGTTTTTCTTAACGTTTTTTAAACAGATGCAGAAGTACATTTGTTTTCATTTAAAGCATTTTCACCTGAGTGTCCTGGCCAGCCAGGGTAGGGCAGCACTTCACCTGAGTGTCCTGGCCAGCCAGGGTAGGGCAGCACTTCACCTGAGTGTCCTGGCCAGCCAGGGTAGGGCAGCACTTCACCTGAGTGTCCTGGCCAGCCAGGGTAGGGCAGCACTTTACAACATTCCAATGTTATAGTACTCCTGAGTGGCGCAGTGGTCTAAGGCACTGCATCGCAGTGCTAACTGTGCCACTAGAGATCCTGGTTCGAATCCAGGCTCTGTCGCCGCCGGCCGCACCCGGGAGACTCATGGGCGCGCACAGTGGCCCAGCGTCGTCCAGGGTAGGGGGGATGGCCGGCGGGATGTAGCTCAGTTGATAGAGCATGGCGTTTGCAACGCCAGGGTTGTGGGTTCGATTCCCACGGGGGGCCAGTATAAAAAAAATATGTATTCACTAACTGTAAGTCGCTCTGGATAAGAGCGTCTGCTAAATGACTAAAATGTAAATGTAAATGTTATAGTCTGGTGAATCTCAGGCATATATTTTCCATATTATCAAGACATGAGGTGAGTGTCAAAATAGTTTTCAAAGATGCCCTTTCCTTAAAGTTGAACCTCGGGTAGATCTTTAGTTTAATAGACTAGAGTCAACTCAAAATATGGTATTCTGTTCTTTTGAAATAGCCAACATTTTCTGTTTCATAATGAGACTAAATGAAACGACATAGGCCAAATGGTTTTGGTAATGTTTTCCTATATTAAATTGACTTATTAGAATGTTAAAATGTAGGGGGAAAGGCAGACATTTTATATAAACATTGAATTTCTGTGGCTCGAATTTCATAATCATTTTACTTTTCAGATGTTTTCCTTTGGTAGGCCTACCTGTGTCTCTCCTCACTCGGAAAGCCTGCTCACTGATGTCAATTCCAAAGCTGATAATTGTGACTTGATTAAATTGGAATGACGTGAATAATGATAATGATGATGGTATTTGTATTTATTATGGATCCCCATTAGTTCCTGCCAAGGCAGCAGCTACTCTTCCTGGGTTTTATTATGGATCCCCATTAGTTCCTGCCAAGGCAGCAGCTACTCTTCCTGGGGTCCAGCAACATTAAGGCCGTTATATTCAAATAAAAATATTACATTACATTTCATAACACTTTTCACAACACATTAAGTGTGTTCCCTCAGGCCACTACTCTACTATCACATATCTACTGTCGTGACGTGACTTTCATTAATATGATGACTGTTATTTATCGAATCAATTAACTATGTTTAATTGTTGCTCGATTTAATTAATCATGCAACAATTAACTCATTAGGATTTGGGGCACCACAGAATAAGTTGTTTATAGAGTTAGCATCTCCCAAATTAAACTCTAAAGATCTTTACCTATCAAAATGTATAAAACAGTCAACGTATTAATCATTACCTCTTATCAGTCGTCATTCTGAACGGTCGTAGACTTCTTGGATCTGCAAGAACCCAAGTTTTACTTATGATTCAACACTACACAAATTGGTTTAATTCTTTATTTACTAGCTAACTAAATAATAACACAGAATAACATGAGAAAAAGTCCCTAGCGGGCTAATAACAACATGACTGCTTGGTTACCAAAAGAGGGAGTGGTAGAGAGAGAGGGGGAGAGAGAGAGAGAGAGGGAGAGAGAGGGGAGAGGGAGAGAGAGAGGGGGAGAGAGAGGGGGGGAGAGAGAGACACTTATACATTTACATTTACATTTTAGTCATTTAGCAGACGCTCTTATCCAGAGCGACTTACAGGAGCAATTAGGGTTAAGTGCCTTGCTCAAGGGCACATCGACAGATTTTTCACCTAGTCGGCTCGGGGATTAGAACCAGCGACCTTTCGGTTACTGGCACAACGCTCTTACCCACTAAGCTACCTGCCGCCCTTATCGTTGATACATTTGGAAACTCTCAAAGTAATCATCATTTTTCATATACATATACAATATAAAAGGATGAAAACTTGACATAATGTGTATACAGTATTTTCTTGATACCATTCTTAATGACATCACAAAATAATAAACAACATGACATGGTTATTCTTTAGGTCCCCACTGACCATTCCCCACATTCTTATCTTAGAAATATTGTTCCAGTGTTTACTTTTTGGAAGTTACGAGTTTTGGCGGCAAAAGTCTTCTGGAGACAAAGGGACATTCCAATCACCAATACTGGAGGGGTAGAAAGAGATGCCCATCCTGCCTAATTTACGACTGGGTGTGAGGTGTCAAAACCGGCCCAGTCCGCCCCTCCCCTCTTCTGTGGGTGAGAGAGCATCTGGTGATTGTCAGCCATTGCCATGCTGATCTGAGGCCTTAGATCATCACACAGGACAGTCATGACAGTCCCCCTCTGGTGGGTTCAACCTTGGGGAAGGATTCTGCAAATTGCAACCCCACCTTAAGAATGGCCAGGGGACGTCCTGGTTGTGGATAGTTGTTCCAGACCGGTTGTCCAGGCTGGTAGATCTAGGCAGTAACTTAGGCAGATGTTAACAACGCACAACACTCACGAAATACATCATTACATTTCTTCCCCAAATGAGCGGCGTTGTGGCACCTAACTGGTGGTTGTATAGGGAACCTGTTTGTGGCTCTGTCACAACAAAGAAAATGAAACAAAAAATGAATAAAAACACAAACAAAAGATATACAAAATATAGTTACCACACCTTAATCATCTAATTGGACTATATTCTATATACGTCCACGGTCTTGGCTAAACGACTCTATCATGGCATTTTGTCTAATGTCATATCTAGGGCAATCCTACTTAGCGGTGTGTTGTTTAGGGCACGATAACTACATGATCAGTCTACAGCTGTGAGGCTCTCGCTTTGGACAGTCTACAGGGATGACCTATTGACCTCTGGGGAGTAACTGGTGAGTCCTGTAGCTGTGGAGTCAAAGGGACTTCAGAGTACATTTTCTACTTTACCACAGCTGGTATTTTGCTCGGAACCTTAAGTGATCCTAGTATAAATCCTCATTTAACTGTTCCGTTGTACATGTGGGTTTATGCTAACACAAGCGCACATGCCAAGGGAAAGATAACCAAGTATCCTGGTAGGCTGCAACCTGTTCAGAATGAGTCTGACTTATTCAGATCATTTTCAGTGTCATTGACCGTGGGTCAGTAAGAATCGGTGCCGACCTCAAGTCATATGCCAAGGGGGCCTGTAGTGGTTTTACTACAAGTCAATGTGTCTTTACACCATTGTAGTGGCGATAGTTATGAAGGAGTCTATATCATACATTTGGGGGAAAAAGTATTTAGTCAGCCACCAATTGTGCAAGTTCTCCCACTTAAAAAGATGAGAGAGGCCTGTAATTTTCATCATAGGTACACATCAACTATGACAGACAAATTGAGAAAAAGAAAATCCAGAAAATCACATTGTAGGATTTTTTATGAATTTATTAGCAAATTATGGTGGAAAATAAGTATTTGGTCACCTACAAACAAGCAAGATTTCTGGCTCTCACAGACCTGTAACTTCTTCTTTAAGAGGCTCCTCTGTCCTCCACTCGTTACCTGTATTAATGGCACCTGTTTGAACTTGTTATCAGTATAAAAGACACCTGTCCACAACCTCAAACAGTCACACTCTGTCAAAGGACACCAGAAACAAAATTGTAGACCTGCACCAGGCTGGGAAGACTGAATCTGCAATAGGTAAGCAGCTAGGTTTGAAGAAATCAACTGTGGGAGCAATTATTAGGAAATGGAAGACATACAAGACCACTTATCACCCCCCCGATCTGGGGCTCCACGCAAGATCTCACACCGTGGGGTCAAAATGATCACAAGCAAAAATCCCAGAACCACACGGGGGGACCTAGTGAATGACCTGCAGAGAGCTGGGACCAAAGTAACAAAGCCTACCATCAGTAACACACTACGCCGCCAGGGACTCAAATCCTGCAGTGCCAGACGTGTCCCCCTGCTTAAGCCAGTACATGTCCAGGCCCGTCTGAAGTTTGCTAGAGTGCATTTGGATGATCCAGAAGAGGATTGGGAGAATGTCATATGGTCAGATGAAACCAAAATATAACTTTTTGGTAAAAACTCAACTCATCGTGTATGGAGGACAAAGAATGCTGAGTTGCATCCAAAGAACACCATACCTACTGTGAAGCATGGGGGTGGAAACATCATGCTTTGGGGCTGTTTTTCTGCAAAGGGACCAGGACGACTGATCCGTGTAAAGGAAAGAATGAATGGGGCCATGTATCGTGAGATTTTGAGCGAAAACCTCCTTCCATCAGCAAGGGCATTAAAGATGAAACGTGGCTGGGTCTTTCAGCATGACAATGATCCCAAACACACCGCCCGGGCAACGAAGGAGTGGCTTCGTAAGAAGCATTTCAAGGTCCTGGAGTGGCCTAGCCAGTCTCCAGATCTCAACCCCATAGAAAATCTTTGGAGGGAGTTGAAAGTCAGTGTTGCTGCGACAGCCCCAAAACATCACTGCTCTAGAGGAGATCTGCATGGAGGAATGGGCCAAAATACCAGCAACAGTGTGTGAAAACCTTGTGAAGACTTACAGAAAACGTTTGACCTGTGTCATTGCCAACAAAGGGTATATAACAAAGTATTGAGAAACTTTTGTTATTGACCAAATACTTATTTTCCACCATAATTTGCAAATAAATTCATTAAAAATCCTACAATGTGATTTTCTGGATTATATTTTCTTATTTTGTCTGTCATAGTTGACGTGTACCTATGATGAAAATTACAGGCCTCTCTCATCTTTTTAAGTGGGAGAACTTGCACAATTGGTGGCTGTAATACCAACATGTTTCAAGCAGACCACCATAGTCCCCGTGCCCAAGGACTCTAAGATAACCTGCCTAAATGACTACCGACCCGTAGCACTGACGTCTGTAGCCATGAAGTGCTTTGAAAGGCTGGTCATGGCTCACATCAACAGCATTATCCCAGAAACCCTAGACCCACTCCAATTTGCATACCGCCCCAACAGATCCGCAGATGATGCAATCTCTATTGCACTCCACACTGCCCTTTCCCACCTGGACAAGAGGAACACCTACGTGAGAATGCTATTCATTGACTACAGCTCAGCATTCAACACCATAGTGCCCTCTAAGCTCATCACTAAGCTAAGGATCTGGGACTAAACACCTCCCTCTGCAACTGGATCCTGGACTTCCTGATGGGCCGCCCCCAGGTGGTAAGGGTAGGTAACAACACATCTGCCACACTGATCCCTCAACACGGGGCCCCCTCAGGGGTGCGTGCTCAGTCCCCCTCCTGTACTCTCTGTTCACCCATGACTGCATGGCCAGGCACGACTCCAACACCATCATTAAGTTTGCCGACGACACAACAGTGGTAGGCCTGATCACCGACAACGATGAGAAAGCCTATAGGAGGAGGTCAGAGACCTGGCCGTGTGGTGCCAGGACAACAACCTCTCCCTCAACGTGACCAAGACAAGGAGATGATTGTGGACTACAGGAAAAAAAGAGGACTGAGCACGCCCCCATTCTCATCAACAGGGCTGTGGTGGAACAGGTTGAGAGCTTCAAGTTCCTTGGTGTCCACATCACCAACGAACTATCATGGTCCAAACACACCAAGACAGTCGTGAAGAGGCACGACAAAGCCTATTCCCCCTCAGGAGACTGAAAAGATTTGGCATGGGTCCTCAGATCCTCAAAATATTCCTACAGCTGCACCATCGAGCGCATCCTGACTGGTTGCATCACCGCCTGGTATGGCAACTGCTTGGCCTCCCGACCGCAACGCACTACAGAGGGTAGTGTATGCCCAGTACATCACTGGGGCCAAGCTTCCTGCCATCCAGGACCTCTATACCAGGCGGTGTCAGAGGAAGGCCCTCAAAATTGTCAAAGACTCCAGCCACCCTAGTCATAGACTGTTCTCTCTGCTACTGCACGGCAAGCGGTACCGGAGTGCCAAGTCTAGGTCCAAGAGGCTTCTAAACAGCTTCTACCCCCAAGCCATAAGACTCCTGAACAGCTAATCATGGCTACCCGGACTATTTGCACTGCCCCCCCACCCCATCCTTTTTACGCTGCTGCTACTCTGTTAATTATTTATGCATAGTCACTTTAACTCTACCCACATGTACATATTACTTCAACTACCTCAACTAGCCGGTGCCCCCGCACATTGACTCTGCACCGGTACCCCCCTGTATATATAGCCTCCCTACTGTTATTTTATTTTACTTCTGCTCTTTTTTTCTCAACACTTTCTTTGTTGTTGTTTTATTTTTTACTTGTTTTGTTAAAAATAAATGCACTGTTGGTTAAAGGCTGTAAGTAAGCATTTCACTGTAATGTCTGCACCTGTTGTATTCGGCGCGTGTGACCAATAAAATTTGATTTGATTTGATTTGACTAAATACTTTTTTTCCCCACTGTAGCTATATTATCCACGGAGGAGCTAACCTCACGACGGAAGCACTCTATATGCACTGAACCAGTCGTACGCGGTGTGATCATGGTTCATGACTTCTAATAACATCCCTCCTGAATGGAGGGTTCTATTTATTAGTGGCATGTGTTAACCATCAGAAGAGTGTTTTGGGAGATTCCCTTCCACGTGTTGTAATCTGAGTAACTACTAACTCCTGAGTAACTACTAACTCCTGAGTAACTACTAACTCCTGAGTAACTACTAACTCCTGAGTAACTACTAACTCCTGAGTAACTACTAACTCCTGAGTAACTACTCAACTCCTGAGTAACTACTAACTCCTGAGTAACTACTAACTCCTGAGTAACTACTAACTCTCTGAGTAACTACTAACTCCTGAGTAACTACTAACTCCTGAGTAACTACTAACTCCTGAGTAACTACTAACTCCTGAGTAACTACTAACTCCTGAGTAACTACTAACTCCTGAGTAACTACTAACTCCTGAGTAACTACTAACTCCTGAGTAACTACTAACTCCTGAGTAACTACTAACTCCTGAGTAACTACTAACTCCTGAGTAACTACTAACTCCTGAGTAACTACTAACTCCTGAGTAACTTCTAACTCCTGAGTAACTACTAACTCCTGAGTAACTACTAACTCCTGAGTAACTACTAACTCCTCTGTCAGTAACTACTAACTCCCGGTAACTACTAACTCCCGAGTAACTACTAACTCCCGAGTAACTACTAACTCGAGTAACTACTAACTCCCGAGTAACTACTAACTCCAGTAACTACTAACTCCCGAGTAACTACTAACTCCGAGTAACTACTAACTCCCGAGTAACTACTAACTCCCGAGTAACTACTAACTCCCGAGTAACTACTAACTCCCGAGTAACTACTAACTCCCGAGTAACTACTAACTCCCGAGTAACTACTAACTCCCGAGTAACTACTAACTCCCGAGTAACTACTAACTCCCGAGTAACTACTAACTCCCGAGTAACTACTAACTCCCGAGTAACTACTAACTCGAACTACTAACTCCCGAGTAACTACTAACTCCCTGAGTAACTACTAACTCCTGAGTAACTACTAACTCGAGTAACTACTAACTCGAGTAACTACTAACTCCCGAGTAACTACTAACTCCTCGAGTAACTACTAACTCCCGAGTAACTACTAACTCGAGTAACTACTAACTCCCGAGTAACTACTAACCCCGAGTAACTACTAACTCCCGGGTAACTACTAACTCCGAGTAACTACTAACTCCTGAGTAACTACTAACTCCTGAGTAACTACTAACTCCTGAGTAACTACTAACTCCTGAGTAACTACTAACTCCTGAGTAACTACTAACTCCTGAGTAACTACTAACTCCTGAGTAACTACTAACTCCTGAGTAACTACTAACTCCCTGAGTAACTACTAACTCCTGAGTAACTACTAACTCCTGAGTAACTACTAACTCCTGAGTAACTACTAACTCCTGAGTAACTACTAACTCCTGAGTAACTACTAACTCCTGAGTAACTACTAACTCCTGAGTCGCTGTTTAACTTGTTAGGTCTCTAACCTTCTTACTGACTGCTGCTGGCATTGGTACTGGTACTGGTACTGGTACTGGTACTGGTACTGGTACTGGTAGCCAAGGTCCATTGGTACTGGTAGCCAAGGTCCATTGGTACTGGTAGCCAAGGTCCATTGGTACTGGTAGCCAAGGTCCATTGGTACTGGTAGCCAAGGTCCATTGGTACTGGTAGCCAAGGTCCATTGGTACTGGTAGCCAAGGTCCATTGGTACTGGTAGCCAAGGTCCATTGGTACTGGTAGCCAAGGTACATTGGTACTGGTAGCCAAGGTACATTGGTACTGGTAGCCAAGGTCCATTGGTACTGGTAGCCAAGGTACATTGGTACTGGTAGCCAAGGTCCATTGGTACTGGTAGCCAAGGTCCATTGGTGGTAGCCAAGGTCCATTGGTACTGGTAGCCAAGGTCCATTGGTACTGGTAGCCAAGGTCCATTGGTACTGGTAGCCAAGGTCCATTGGTACTGGTAGCCAAGGTCCATTGGTACTGGTAGCCAAGGTCCATTGGTACTGGTAGCCAAGGTCCATTGGTACTGGTAGCCAAGGTCCATTGGTACTGGTCATTGTCGGTAGCCAAGGTCCATTGGTACTGGTACAAGGTACATTGGTACTGGTAGCCAAGGTACATTGGTACTGGTAGCCAAGGTACATTGGTACTGGTAGCCAAGGTCCGTTGGTACTGGTAGCCAAGGTCCATTGGTACTGGTAGCCAAGGTCCATTGGTACTGGTAGCCAAGTACATTGGTACTGGTAGCCAAGGTCCATTGGTACTGGTAGCCAAGGTCCATTGGTACTGGTAGCCAAGGTCCATTGGTACTGGTAGCCAAGGTCCATTGGTACTGGTAGCCAAGGTACATTGGTACTGGTAGCCAAGGTACATTGGTACTGGTAGCCAAGGTCCATTGGTACTGGTAGCCAAGGTCCATTGGTACTGGTAGCCAAGGTCCATTGGTACTGGTAGCCAAGGTCCATTGGTACTGGTAGCCAAGGTCCATTGGTACTGGTAGCCAAGGTCCATTGGTACTGGTAGCCAAGGTCCATTGGTACTGGTAGCCAAGGTACATTGGTACTGGTAGCCAAGGTACATTGGTACTGGTAGCCAAGGTACATTGGTACTGGTAGCCAAGGTCCATTGGTACTGGTAGCCAAGGTCCATTGGTACTGGTAGCCAAGGTCCATTGGTACTGGTAGCCAAGGTACATTGGTACTGGCAGCCAAGGTACATTGGTACTGGTAGCCAAGGTACGTTGGTACTGGTACTGAGGTACTGGTAGCCAAGGTCCATTGGTACTGGTAGCCAAGGTCCATTGGTACTGGTAGCCAAGGTCCATTGGTACTGGTAGCCAAGGTCCATTGGTACTGGTAGCCAAGGTACATTGGTACTGGTAGCCAAGGTACATTGGTACTGGTAGCCAAGGTACATTGGTACTGGTAGCCAAGGTCCATTGGTACTGGTAGCCAAGGTCCATTGGTACTGGTAGCCAAGGTCCATTGGTACTGGTAGCCAAGGTCCATTGGTACTGGTAGCCAAGGTCCATTGGTACTGGTAGCCAAGGTCCATTGGTACTGGTAGCCAAGGTCCATTGGTACTGGTAGCCAAGGTCCATTGGTACTGGTAGCCAAGGTCCATTGGTACTGGTAGCCAAGGTACATTGGTACTGGTAGCCAAGGTCCATTGGTACTGGTAGCCAAGGTCCATTGGTACTGGTAGCCAAGGTCCATTGGTACTGGTAGCCAAGGTCCATTGGTACTGGTAGCCAAGGTCCATTGGTACTGGTAGCCAGGGTCGGCGCATTGGTACTGGTAGCCAAGGTCCATTGGTACTGGTAGCCAAGGTCCATTGGTACTGGTAGCCAAGGTCCATTGGTACTGGTAGCCAAGGTCCATTGGTACTGGTAGCCAAGGTACATTGGTACTGGTAGCCAAGGTCCATTGGTACTGGTAGCCAAGGTCCATTGGTACTGGTACTTATGTGCCAAGGTCCATTGGTACTGGTAGCCAAGGTCCATTGGTACTGGTAGCCAAGGTCCATTGGTACTGGTAGCCAAGGTACATTGGTACTGGTAGCCAAGGTCCATTGGTACTGGTCGCCAAGGTCCATTGGTACTGGTAGCCAAGGTACATTGGTACTGGTAGCCAAGGTACATTGGTACTGGTAGCCAAGGTACACTGATGCTGGTACTGGTAGCCAAGGTCCATTGGTACTGGTAGCCAAGGTCCATTGGTACTGGTAGCCAAGGTCCATTGGTACTGGTAGCCAAGGTACATTGGTACTGGTAGCCAAGGTACATTGGTACTGGTAGCCAAGGTACATTGGTACTGGTAGCCAATGGTACATTGGTACTGGTAGCCAGGTCCATTGGTACTGGTAGCCAAGGTCCATTGGTACTGGTAGCCAAGGTCCATTGGTACTGGTAGCCAAGGTCCATTGGTACTGGTAGCCAAGGTACATTGGTACTGGTAGCCAAGGTCCATTGGTACTGGTAGCCAAGGTCCATTGGTACTGGTAGCCAAGGTCCATTGGTACTGGTAGCCAAGGTCCATTGGTACTGGTAGCCAAGGTCCATTGGTACTGGTAGCCAAGGTCCATTGGTACTGGTAGCCAAGGTATCATTGGTACTGGTAGCCAAGGTCCATTGGTACTGGTAGCCAAGGTCCATTGGTACTGGTAGCCAAGGTCCATTGGTACTGGTAGCCAAGGTCCATTGGTACTGGTAGCCAAGGTACATTGGTACTGGTAGCCAAGGTACATTGGTACTGGTAGCCAGGTCCATTGGTACTGGTAGCCAAGGTCCATTGGTACTGGTAGCCAAGGTCCATTGGTACTGGTAGCCAAGGTCCATTGGTACTGGTAGCCAAGGTCCATTGGTACTGGTAGCCAAGGTCCATTGGTACTGGTAGCCAAGGTCCATTGGTACTGGTAGCCAAGGTCCATTGGTACTGGTAGCCAAGGTACATTGGTACTGGCAGCCAAGGTACATTGGTACTGGTAGCCAAGGTACATTGGTACTGGTACTGGTACTGGTAGCCAAGGTCCATTGGTACTGGTAGCCAAGGTCCATTGGTACTGGTAGCCAAGGTCCATTGGTACTGGTAGCCAAGGTACATTGGTACTGGCAGCCAAGGTACATTGGTACTGGTAGCCAAGGTACATTGGTACTGGTACTGGTACTGGTAGCCAAGGTACATTGGTACTGGTAGCCAAGGTCCATTGGTACTGGTAGCCAAGGTCCATTGGTACTGGTAGCCAAGGTCCATTGGTACTGGTAGCCAAGGTACATTGGTACTGGTAGCCAAGGTACATTGGTACTGGTAGCCAAGGTACATTGGTACTGGTAGCCAAGGTCCATTGGTACTGGTAGCCAAGGTCCATTGGTACTGGTAGCCAAGGTCCATTGGTACTGGTAGCCAAGGTCCATTGGTACTGGTAGCCAAGGTCCATTGGTACTGGTAGCCAAGGTCCATTGGTACTGGTAGCCAAGGTCCATTGGTACTGGTAGCCAAGGTACATTGGTACTGGTAGCCAAGGTACATTGGTACTGGTAGCCAAGGTCCATTGGTACTGGTAGCCAAGGTCCATTGGTACTGGTAGCCAAGGTACATTGGTACTGGCAGAAGTGTACATTGGTACTGGTAGCCAAGGTACATTGGTACTGGTACTGGTACTGGTAGCCAGGTCCATTGGTACTGGTAGCCAAGGTCCATTGGTACTGGTAGCCAAGGTCCATTGGTACTGGTAGCCAAGGTACATTGGTACTGGTAGCCAAGGTACATTGGTACTGGTAGCCAAGGTACATTGGTACTGGTAGCCAAGGTCCATTGGTAGGTCCATTGGTACTGGTAGCCAAGGTCCATTGGTACTGGTAGCCAAGGTCCATTGGTACTGGTAGCCAAGGTACATTGGTACTGGTAGCCAAGGTCCATTGGTACTGGTAGCCAAGGTCCATTGGTACTGGTAGCCAAGGTACATTGGTACTGGTAGCCAAGGTACATTGGTACTGGTAGCCAAGGTCCATTGGTACTGGTAGCCAAGGTCCATTGGTACTGGTAGCCAAGGTCCATTGGTACTGGTAGCCAAGGTCCATTGGTACTGGTAGCCAAGGTCCATTGGTACTGGTAGCCAAGGTACATTGGTACTGGTAGCCAAGGTACATTGGTACTGGTAGCCAAGGTCCATTGGTACTGGTAGCCAAGGTCCATTGGTACTGGTAGCCAAGGTCCATTGGTACTGGTAGCCAAGGTCCATTGGTACTGGTAGCCAAGGTCCATTGGTACTGGTAGCCAAGGTCCATTGGTACTGGTAGCCAAGGTCCATTGGTACTGGTAGCCAAGGTACATTGGTACTGGTAGCCAAGGTACATTGCTACTGGTAGCCAAGGTCCATTGGTACTGGTAGCCAAGGTCCATTGGTACTGGTAGCCAAGGTACATTGGTACTGGCAGCCAAGGTACATTGGTACTGGTAGCCAAGGTACATTGGTACTGGTAGCCAAGGTCCATTGGTACTGGTAGCCGTCCATTGGTACTGGTAGCCAAGGTCCATTGGTACTGGTAGCCAAGTCCATTGGTACTGGTAGCCAAGGTACATTGGTACTGGTAGCCAAGGTACATTGGTACTGGTAGCCAAGGTACATTGGTACTGGTAGCCAAGGTCCATTGGTACTGGTAGCCAAGGTCCATTGGTACTGGTAGCCAAGGTACATTGGTACTGGTAGCCAAGGTCCATTGGTACTGGTAGCCAAGGTACATTGGTACTGGTAGCCAAGGTACATTGGTACTGGTAGCCAAGGTCCATTGGTACTGGTAGCCAAGGTACATTGGTACTGGTAGCCAAGGTACATTGGTACTGGTAGCCAAGGTCCATTGGTACTGGTAGCCAAGGTACATTGGTACTGGTAGCCAAGGTACATTGGTACTGGTAGCCAAGGTACATTGGTACTGGTAGCCAAGGTCCATTGGTACTGGTAGCCAAGGTCCATTGGTACTGGTCCAAGGTCCATTGGTCTGGTAGCCAAGGTCCATTGGTACTGGCAGCCAAGGTCCATTGGTACTGGCAGCCAAGGTCCATTGGTACTGGTAGCCAAGGTCCATTGGTACTGGTAGCCAAGGTACATTGGTACTGGTAGCCAAGGTACATTGGTACTGGTAGCCAAGGTCCATTGGTACTGGTAGCCAAGGTACATTGGTACTGGTAGCCAAGGTACATTGGTACTGGCAGCCAAGGTCCATTGGTACTGGTAGCCAAGGTCCATTGGTACTGGTAGCCAAGGTCCATTGGTACTGGTAGCCAAGGTCCATTGGTACTGGTAGCCAAGGTACATTGGTACTGGTAGCCAAGGTACATTGGTACTGGTAGCCAAGGTCCATTGGTACTGGTAGCCAAGGTACATTGGTACTGGTAGCCAAGGTCCATTGGTACTGGTAGCCAAGGTCCATTGGTACTGGTAGCCAAGGTCCATTGGTACTGGTAGCCAAGGTCCATTGGTACTGGTAGCCAAGGTCCATTGGTACTGGTAGCCAAGGTCCATTGGTACTGGTAGCCAAGGTCCATTGGTACTGGTAGCCAAGGTCCATTGGTACTGGTAGCCAAGGTACATTGGTACTGGTAGCCAAGGTACATTGGTACTGGTAGCCAAGGTCCATTGGTACTGGTAGCCAAGGTACATTGGTGCTGGTACATCAGGTACATTGGTACTGGTAGCCAAGGTACATTGGTACTGGTAGCCAAGGTCCATTGGTACTGGTAGCCAAGGTACATTAGGTACTGGTAGCCAAGGTCCATTGGTACTGGTAGCCAAGGTACATTGGTACTGTTAGCCAAGGTCCATTGGTACTGGTAGCCAAGGTCCATTGGTACTGTGTCCAAGGTCCATTGGTACTGGTAGCCAAGGTCCATTGGTACTGGTAGCCAAGGTCCATTGGTACTGGTAGCCAAGGTCCATTGGTACTGGTAGCCAAGGTACATTGGTACTGGTAGCCAAGGTCCATTGGTACTGGTAGCCAAGGTCCATTGGTACTGGTAGCCAAGGTCCATTGGTACTGGCAGCCAAGGTCCATTGGTACTGGTAGCCAAGGTCCATTGGTACTGGTAGCCAAGGTCCATTGGTACTGGTAGCCAAGGTCCATTGGTACTGGTAGCCAAGGTCCATTGGTACTGGTAGCCAAGGTACATTGGTACTGGTAGCCAAGGTCCATTGGTACTGGTAGCCAAGGTACATTGGTACTGGTAGCCAAGGTCCATTGGTACTGGTAGCCAAGGTCCATTGGTACTGGTAGCCAAGGTACATTGGTACTGGTAGCCAAGGTCCATTGGTACTGGTAGCCAAGGTCCATTGGTACTGGTAGCCAAGGTCCATTGGTACTGGTAGCCAAGGTACATTGGTACTGTTGCTTTGTTCCCTGAGACTGCCTCGGTGCTTGCGGAAGTGTCCGAAGGACAAGAGAAGTTAATCTTAGCTACAGCATCGCATGACTCCAAGGTGGAGGGAATCTGCTCACTCATAGAGACTGCTGGCTCAAAGAGACTGCTCACTCATAGAGACTGCTGGCTCAAAGAGACTGCTCACTCATAGAGACTGCTGGCTCAAAGAGCCTGCTCACTCATAGAGACTGCTGGCTCAAAGAGACTGCTCACTCATAGAGACTGCTGGCTCAAAGAGACTGCTCACTCATAGAGACTGCTGGCTCAAAGAGACTGCTCACTCATAGAGACTGCTGGCTCAAAGAGCCTGCTCACTCATAGAGACTGCTGGCTCAAAGAGACTGCTCACTCATAGAGACTGCTGGCTCAAAGAGACTGCTCACTCATAGAGACTGCTGGCTCAAAGTCATGAAAAGAACAGTCAATCAGGTTTGCTGATTGAATGTGACGAGATACTGCAATATCTGCTTGAGTCAGATTCTGCACCAAGAGGTGTCAAAATGTATCTTTCCCAAGGGGTACTTTCGACAGATACTCCTTGTGGATGACTATGTTGCAGCCAGCATTAGGAGAAGACAGTCAGTGGAGACGGCACGGTTACCTGTGACCATACAGTACCAGTCAAAAGTTTGGACACACCTACTCATTCAAATCAAATCAAATCAAATTTTATTGGTCACATGCGCCGAATACAACAGGTGCAGACATTACAGTGAAATGCTTACTTACGGCCCTTAACCAACAGTGCATTTATTTTAAACAAAAAAAGTAAAAAGTAAAATTCCAGGATTTTTCTTTATTTTTACTAATTTCTACATTGTAGAATAATAGTGAAGACATCAAAACTATGAAATAACACATATGGAATCATGTAGTAACCAAAAAAGTGTTAAACAAATCAAAATATATTTTATATTTGAGATTCTTCAAATGCCAAGAGTGTGCAAAGCTGTCATCAAGGCAAAGGGTGGCTATTTGAAGAATCTCAAATTTTTATTTGTTTCACACTGTTTTGGTAAGTCGCTCTGGATAAGAGCGTCTGCTAAATGACTAAAATGTAAATGTTATTACATGATTCCAAATGTGTTATTTCATAGTTTTGATGTCTTCACTACTATTCTACAAAATAGTAAAAATAAAATAAAAACCCTTGAATGAGTAGGCGTGTCCAAACTTTTGACTGGTACTGTATATATATATATTTTAAGTTTGGTTTTTGAGTCGTTGGAAGCTGCAAAAACGATTTTAATCTATTTATAAATTAACCATCAATACGGGATCAGTAATGTGGAAGTTGGACGTCAATGAATCCGTCTAGAAGGACCATGTAAAAACGGTTGTCTGGTATGCCCTCACCCGTCTGAGTGGTCAGCTGGGAATGGCCTCACCCGTCTGAGCTGTCAGCTGGGAATGGCCTCCCCCGTCTGAGCTGTCAGCTGGGAATGGCCTCCCCCGTCTGAGTGGTCAGCTGGGAATGGCCTCCCCCGTCTGAGTGGTCAGCTGGGAATGGCCTCCCCCGTCTGAGTGGTCAGCTGGGAATGGCCTCCCCCGTCTGAGTGGTCAGCTGGGAATGGCCTCCCCCCCTATATACTTCTAACTGATTGGTTTGGTTCTGTCCTCTATAGTGCTGTCTAGTCAGAACATGATGTTGAACATCACTGTACTCTTGATAGTCACAGACACAGCTGTTTCCTTTGAAGATGTTTATATGATTGTTGTGATTGTGGTTATCCTAATGACTTGGAAATCTTATTGTTGTGGTTCTATAAGACAAAACTTAAACATTCACCTCTTGGAGAGAGAGAGAGAGAGAAACTAATTACTTGGATTGACAAAGGGTCAAGATTTCTGGCACCCTCTCTCTCCAGCCTTGTGTAAGAATCTGCCAGGCTGAGACCTTATCAGATCTGCCCTGGCGCCACAGGGTCATAAATTACTCTGGGCATGAGCAAGCTCCAAGAACTGTCTGGGATGATTCTCGAAGCTCGCCCATGGCAGCACAATAAAACAATAAAACACCTTAATAAAGGTCACTATGGAAAACACTGTGGTAGCGTGTGCGTGCAAAATACTATGTTTACCAATACAACAATTAAACCACTTCTGCAAAAGCAACCAATGCAATAATAAATAGTAAAATAGCATTGTATCTGGTCAAACACCATTTTTCCCAAAAGTTTCCAAAGGGTTGGTAACAGGCTGATTGGTCGGCTATTTGAGCCAGTAAAGGGGGCTTTACTATTCTTAGGTAGGGGAATTACTTTTGCTTCCCTCCAGGCCTGAGGGCACACACTTTCTAGTGGGCTTAGATTGAAGAGATGGCAAATACAGTGGCTTGCGAAAGTATTCACCCCCATTGGCATTTTTTCTTATTTTGTTGCCTTACAACCTGGAATTAAAATGGGGGGTTTGCATCATTTGATTTACACAACATTCCTACCACTTTGAAGATGCAAAATATTTTTTATAATGAAATAAGACATAAAAACAGAACTTGAGCGTGCGTTACTATTCACCCCCCCAAAGTCAATACTTTGTAGAGACACCTTTTGCAGCAATTACAGCTGCAAGTCTCTTGGGGTATGTCTCTATAAGCTTGGCACATCTAGCCACTGGGATTTTTGCCCATTCTTCAAGGCAAAACTGCTCCAGCTCCTTCAAGTTGGATGGGTTCCGCTGGTGTACAGCAATCTTTAAGTTAAACCACTCGAGTGTTGCTTTAGCAGTATGCTTAGGGTCATTGTCCTGCTGGAAGGTGAACCTCCGTCCCAGTCTCAAATTGAGGTTTCCCTCAAGAATTTCTCTGTATTTAGCGCCATCCATCATTCCTTCAATTCTGACCAGTTTCCCAGTCCCTACCGATGAAAAACATCCCCACAGCATGATGCCGCCACCACCATGCTTCACTGTGGGGATGTTGTTCTCGGGGTGATGAAAGGTGTTGGGTTTGCGCCAGACATAGCGTTTGCCTTGATGGTCAAAAAGCTCAATTTTAGTCTCATCTGACCAGAGTACCTTCTTCCATATGTTTGGGGAGTCTTTGCAGCTCCTTCAGGGTTACCTTTGGTCTCTTTGTTGCCTCTCTGATTAATGCCCTACTTGCCTGGTCCGTGAGTTTTGGTGGGCGGCCCTCTCTTGGCAGGTTTGTTGTGGTGCCATATTCTTTCAATTTTTTAATAATGGATTTAATGGTGCTCCGTCGGATGTTCAAAGTTTCGGATATTTTTTTATAGCCCAACCCTGATCTGTACATCTCCACAACTTTGTCCCTGACCTGTTTGGAGAGCTCCTTGGTCTTCATGGTGCCGCTTGCTTGGTGATGCCCCTTACTTGGTGATGCCCCTTGCTTAGTGGTGTTGCAGACTCTGGGGCCTTTCAGAACAGGTGTATATATACTGAGATCATGTGACAGATCATGTGACACTTAGATTGCACACAGGTGGACTTTATTTAACTAATTATGTGACTTCTGAAGGTAATTGGTTGCACCAGATCTTATTTAGGGGCTTCGTAGCAAAGGGGGTGAATACATATGCACGCATCACCTTTCCGTAATTTTTTTTTTGAATTTTTTTAAACAAGTAATTTTGACTATTTTGTATATGTCCATTACATGAAATCAAAATAAAATTCCATTTAAATTACAGGTTGTAATGCAATAAAATAGGAAAAACACCAAGGGGGATGAATACTTTTGCAAGGCACTGTAGGAGTGGCAATATCGTCTGCTATTATCCTCAGTAATTTTCAATCCAAGTTGTCAGACCCTGGTGGCTTCTTTCCCCTCTTCCACACTCACTTTACAGAGCTCAAAATTACAATGCTTGTCTTTCATAATTTCATCAGTTATACTTGGATGTGTACTGTCAGCGTCTATTGCTGGCATGTCATGCCTAAGTTTGCTAATCTTGCCAATGAAAAAATCATTAAAGTAGTTGGCAATATCAGTGGTTTTTTGATGAATGAGCCATCTGATTCAATGAATGATGGAGCTGAGTTTGCCTTTTTTCCCAAAATGTCATTTAAGGTGCTCCAAAGCTTTTTACTATCATTATTTGTCATTTCTCTTTGTTTCATGTAGTTTCTGCCTCTTTTCATTCCGTTTAGTCACATGATTTCTCAATTTGCAATCCTGGTTCGAATCCAGGCTCTGTCGTAGCCGGCCGCGACCGGGAGACCCATGGGGCTGCGCACAATTGGCCCAGCGTCGTCCAGGGTAGGGGAGGGAATGGCCGGCAGGGATTTAGCTCAGTTGGTAGAGCATGGCGTTTGCAACGCCAGGGTTGTGGGTTCGATTCCCACGGGGGGCCAGAATGAAAAAATTTATATATATATATATATATATAAAAATAATGTATGCACTCACTAACTGTAAGTCGCTCTGGATAAGAGCGTCTGCTAAATGACTAAAATGTCAAAAATGTCATTTAGCAGACGCTCTTATCCAGAGCGACTTACAGTTAGTGAGTGCATACATTATTTATATATATATATATTGTGACGTCACGAGAGGCTACACAGCTTTCAGCGGGATTGCTCAAGTAGTGCAAGGAGACAAGGTTCAAACAAAACAAGGATTTTATTATAGGTCTTGGGAAATTAACGAAAATATAACAAAATTCTGTTCTCTTGTGGCTCTTTAAGGGTTAACAGTTCAGGGATGTCTCTTCCACATCCAAAATCATAACTCTCCCTCGCTCAAATAACTTTTCCCCAGTCTTACTGTCTTCCACGTTGCAGCTAGTGGCCAACCCAGCAAAACGTCCTTCCAAATGTCCCACACGTATTTCCACAGGTGCATATATCCAAAGGTGAGTATTTCCCAAAGGTAAGTATCTCCAAATCCTTATATTCCTCATGGAAGTGGACGTGCAGCACTCTTGTCCTCCAGAGAGCCCAGGTTGGAGACTGTGTCTCTTCCCTTCCCAAACCTTCAGCTCATCAGCTCCTCATTTGTTTCAGCTGCGTGGGAAGATTGGCCATGAGAGGGGTGGAGTTCCCGACCATACCAGCAGATGGAGCCATAGCTGTCTGGGTTTGCAGCCACCTCAGGGGGATGTAACGTCCCTCCAGGACACAGCCTCTCGTGACATCACATCCCCCTCCTCGGGACCGACGTCCTCGTCGGGTAAAAGGCAGCGAAGAAGGCATCACGCCGGGAGAGGGCGTCCGCATTGCCGTGGTGCTTGCCAGACTGCTCTCTCTTCAACTCCTCCAACTCTAGGACCTGGGACTCAGCCTCCTGTTGTCTCTCCTTGAGTTTCTTACTGAACGCATCAGCCTTGGTTTTAGCAGAGTTTAGCTTCTGTTGAGCAGCTTTCAGTTCCTTCTCTCTCTCTGCCTCCGCATTCTTCATCTTGTTCTCCAACACCTTGTACTTCTCCTCTGCCTTCTTCTGGACCTCCTTACTACTGCGCAGGGTCTCCTCACACTCCTCGATGGTCCTGCGCAGCCTCTCCAGCTCCTCCTGTTGCTTAGGGAAGGAGCTCTGTTGGAGATTTAGCCTGGAGGATATCTAACTCTTCTGTCTTCATGTCTAACTGTTGCTTTAACAAACGATACCTCTCAGCGGTCCCCTTCCAGACCAGACAGTTCTTTGTCCAGATTCTGTAGCTCCGTCTCTGTGTCGGTCTGGGCACCTGCCATCCCTATCAGAGCCCGGGCGGGAGTGAGTAATTCGGAGGATTGCACCGGAGCCTTCCCAGGATGAGTCTTGCCTCTCCGTTTCCGAGGTACTCGGGTTATCCTCTCCTGAGACTCTCTCCAGAGTGGGTAAAAGGCTGGGCAGTCTCGTCCAATTAGGACAGGGACGGGGAGGGAATCAACCACCCCGCCGTCGTGTGTATGGTTCCCTGTGTGCTGGTCATTGTAAGTTCAGTAATGGGGTATTCTCTGGTGTCCCCATGGACACAGGAAACTGGGAGGACTTTCCCCCGGGGTCAGACACGTTGGGCCCACCAAATCCTTACGCACCAGGGTGCCCCGGCTACCAGAATCCAGTAAGGCCTCCACATCATGGTGATTCACAGTTACCGGGCAGGTGGGGGGTCGATCTGGGCCGCCATCTCGACTCCCAAGAGCGAGGCAAAACGGTGTGTGGGTGCTGAGCTGGAGGACTCCGCAGTGGGCATAGGTTCATCGGCTGGTTTCCCACACTGCCAGGAGATATGTCCCATCTCCCCACACCGGTAACACTGTCGAAGTTTCCCCCTCCTGGTGTACTCTTCTTGGACCCGCCTGGTTTCTGGCTCCCCCTGGAGCCGGGATAAGTCCTGACGTGGCTGGGTTCGAGACCTTGGGGTCCTTTGGACGGGTTCTTCCCATTTGTGGTGGGGCCGCCCTCCTGGGGTCTTTTCGGGAAGCATTCAGCATCTCCGCTGTGGCCTGGTACTTTTCCACAGCTTCCACGGTCAGATCAGCCGTGGTCAAGGCCTGTTGACTGATGAACCGTTTTGCCTCATAAGGCAGGGCGCGTAGGTAACGATCCACCACAACGGCCTCCACCACCGCCGCTGCTGTATTCCTCTGCGGATCCAGCCATTTCCTTGCGATTCGGACAAGTTCATGCATCTGCGCCCGAGGAGGTTGGTCTGGTTGGAAGGTCCAGCTGTGAAAGCGCTGGGCCATACCAAACTTTGTGAGTCCATATCTGCTGAGGATCTCAGACTTCAGGGCATCATAGTCAGTAACCTGGTCAGGGCCCAGGTCCCGGACAGCATTCAGCGATTCCCGGTTAGAAAGGGGGCTAACAGACCAACCCACTGTTGCTTGGGCCAGGCTTCCCTAGTGGCCGTGGCCTCAAATGCATGCAGGTATGCCTCAATGTCATCGGTAGCTCCCATCTTAGATATAAAGTCACTTGCCTTTATTGGGCGGGTATTTTGGACCACCCTCTGTCTCTGCAACTGCAATTCCTCTGCCTTCAGAAGGTTGCGCTTTCTTTTTGCTCCTCCAAGAGAGCCATGTTTGCTTGCATCTGGGCTTGCTGGCCAGCAACAAGGGCTTTCAATATGTCCTCCATTTCAGTCGGGCGGGGAGCCTACGGCCAACTTGGAAAACTGGGTGATCAAACCTTCGGTATCCTCCTCTGACATGCACTATTAACGCTTGAGCGTGCCTGTATTCTCCACCATCTGTGACGTCACGAGAGGCTACACAGCTTTCAGCGGGATTGCTCAAGTAGTGCAAGGAGACAAGGTTCAAACAAAACAAGGATTTTATTATAGGTCTTGGGAAATTAACGAAAATATAACAAAATTCTGTTCTCTTGTGGCTCTTTAAGGGTTAACAGTTCAGGGATGTCTCTTCCACATCCAAAATCATAACTCTCCCCTCGCTCAAATAACTTTTCCCCAGTCTTACTGTCTTCCACGTTGCAGCTAGTGGCCAACCCAGCAAAACGTCCTTCCCAAATGTCCCACACGTATTTCCACAGGTGCATATATCCAAAGGTGAGTATTTCCCAAAGGTAAGTATCTCCAAATCCTTATATTCCTCATGGAAGTGGACGTGCAGCACTCTTGTCCTCCAGAGAGCCCAGGTTGGAGACTGTGTCTCTTCCCTTCCCAAACCTTCAGCTCATCAGCTCCTCATTTGGTTCCGGCTCGTGGGAAGATTGGCCATAGAGGGGTGGAGTTCCCGACCATACCAGCAGATGGAGCCATAGCTGTCTGGGTTTGCAGCCACCTCAGGGGGATGTAACGTCCCTCCAGGACACAGCCTCTCGTGACATCACAATATATATATAAAAATATTGTATGCACTCACTAACTGTAAGTCGCTCTGGATAAGAGCGTCTGCTAAATTACTAAAATGTCAAAAATGTTGTGCAACCAGACCTATTTGCCATTCCTTTTGCCTCATCGCTCTCAACCATACCCTTTTTCAATTCCTCATCCATCCACGGGGATTTAACCGTTTTTACAGTCATTTTCTTAATGGGTGCATGCTTATTAGTAACTGGAATAAGCAATTTCATAAATGTGTCAAGTGCAGCATCTGGTTCCTCCTCATTACACACCACGGACCAACAAATATTATTTACATCAACAACATAGGAATCACTACAAAACATATTGTATGACCTCTTATACACTATATTAGGCCCAGCCTTTGGAACTTTGGTTTTCCTAGATATTGCTACTATATTGTGATCACTACATCCGATGGATCTGGATACTGCTTTCAAGCACATTTCTGCAGCATTAGTAAAGATGTGATCAATACATGTTGATGATTTCATTCCTGTGCTGTTTGTAACTACCCTGGTAGGATAATTGATAACCTGAACCAGGTTGCAGGCACTAATTACAGTTTGATGCTTTTTCTTGAGTGGGCAGCCTGATGAAAGCCAGTCAATATTTAAATCACCCAGAAAATATTCCTCTCTGTTGATATCACATATATTATCAAGCATTTCACTCATGTTATCCAGATACTGACTGTTAGCACTTGGTGGTCTATAGCAGCTTCCCACCAGAATGGGCTTTAGGTGAGGCAGATGAACCTGTAGCCATATTACTTCAACAGTACTTAACATGAGATCCTCTCTAAGCTTTACAGGAATGTGGTTCTGAATATAAACAGCAACACCTCCACCATTTGGCATTTATGTTATAACCTTGTATTGCTACCAATAAATCATCAAAGGTATTGTCTAAGTGAGTTTCAGAGATAGTCAGAATATGAATGTCATCTGTTAATAGCAAATTATTAATTTCGTGAACCTTGTTTCTTAAACTACATATGTTAACGTGGGCTATTTTGAGCACTTTTCTGGGATGCTTGCTTGTTTTCATTGCTTTACTGGGAAGCTTAGCAGAAGTAGATATTCTCATTTTAGTTATGTTAGTGCAGGGTGAGCTGCACACAGTGGACTTCCTACTAGGGCACACCACCTCAGTGCTAACAGTATCACTCTGGTTCATAGGCACATGATAACTGTATACAATAGCTGTAGGATCAGCAGAGGCATTCGGGGAAGTTAGAGGGACATACATTAGGTTACTTACATTGTGTTTACCGACGCCCCTAGGATAATGTACATTTGCTAAAGCATTATGACAACTCTGCGTCACAATTGTAGGGATTAGCTGAGCTGGGCTTGGGTCATTGTTAAGTCATTGTCTCAACGCAGCCTTATAATGCTGTGGAAGGATCCAGGAACCCAAATTATTTGGGTGGATCCCATCCTCCTTATAAAACTTGTTTTGTTTCCAAAAGGTATCGAAATTGTCAACCAAAGTTACACCCATTGAGCTACAATAATCACGTAGCCAGTTGTGAAGATAAAAAAATCCTGCTAAAGCATTCAATGCCACGATTCAGAGAGGGCACAGGGCCAGATATGATGGGTATTTTATTTGTGTCTAGCAGAGAGTCAATCAGCTCTTTGAAATCCAGTTTCAACTGTTCAGAGCTGCCCTTCATAATGTCATTAAAACCCACATGGACTGCGATAGAATCGATGTCCATGTCCTGGCGTAGTACATTCAGGAGCAGCTTAGTAATGTAATTTACTCGAGCTCCGTGATAAAACATTGATTTTGCACCAGGAATGTTCACATTTCTTACCATGGAGCTGCCCAAAATCACGGCTGGCGAGAAGGATGAGGAAATCCTCCCACTCCCACGCTTCACAGGATGGTACATGCCTCCGACAGACGGAGAGGCTCGATCCAGAGCAGGGACGGAAGGTTGTCGACATCGAAATCGTAGGGGAAGGAGTAGGCACAGCGGCCACAGACACAGGCACCCCCAGCGACGAAGGTGAAGGAAGTTCAGGCTCCAGGGCGGCGAAACTATTCGTTGTTTGTATCGGCCCCTCGTTGGGAGTGTAGACTGCTTTGCGGGAATTAACATCATTTTATCTGTGGCCAATGACCTTCAGCCTTCTTTGATCGGCACTTCTAATGTAACTCTACAGCAGCACCCAAGGGGGCTTGAATTTTTTAGCTCTCCCTGTAGATTTTGCGGTGACGTAGTGTCCCCATGAGTGACAGAACACTGAGCCAATCACGGCGCAACTAGATAACATTACCAACCCCTACGCTCCGTATTTTCCACTGGCTGCCCCACCACCACAGAAAGCACTGAGCTAGGCTGAAACACCTGCATTTTGGAGCTGCCTTACTCAAGAAAGCAAAAACGAGACCATGTTTGTATGCGGCTTTATTAACTCAATATTATAATTTTTTACATTGTTTGCAAACTGATATGTGACGTATTAATGCCAAAATTTGTAAAATTGTTTACATTTTGTTTTACCACCTGCCCTGAATGACAGGTTGCCACTGTTTTATTCTACATTATAACACAAGAGCTTGACCGCAGTCATTTTTCACTGTCAGACAGGACACAACTCAAACTGTAGCTGAGAAAACCCCTGTCAGACAGGACACAACTCAAACTGCAGCTGAGAAAACCACTGTCAGACAGGACACAACTCAAACTGCAGCTGAGAAAACCACTGTCAGACAGGACACAACTCAAACTGCAGCTGAGAAAACCCCTGTCAGACAGGACACAACTCAAACCTGTCAGACAGGACACAACTCAAACTGCAGCTGAGAAAACCCCTGTCAGACAGGACACAACTCAAACTGCAGCTGAGAAAACCCCTGTCAGACAGGACACAACTCAAACTGTAGCTGAGAAAACCCCTGTCAGACAGGACACAACTCAAACCTGTCAGACAGGACACAACTCAAACTGCAGCTGAGAAAACCCCTGTCAGACAGGACACAACTCAAACTGTAGCTGAGAAAACCCCTGTCAGACAGGACACAACTCAAACTGCAGCTGAGAAACCCCTGTCAGACAGGACACAACTCAAACTGTAGCTGAGAAAACCCCTGTCAGACAGGACACAACTCAAACTGCAGCTGAGAAAACCCCTGTCAGACAGGACACAACTCAAACTGTAGCTGAGAAAACCCCTGTCAGACAGGACACAACTCAAACTGCAGCTGAGAAAACAAATGCACATGTAAACAGTGTCCAAATGCATGCTAGCATCAGAAAAAACGAACCGTTTCCAACATCCAGAATAGATTCCAGTATGCTCCTTCTCCTGTCTTCTTGTCATTTTAATTCAAACGTGCTGAAAAACAGTGCCAGACTAACAACTCTGCCATTTGACCGTCTTGATTGTATTTACAGCTCCCATCTAGATGCTGGACTAGCCCATGTGTTGGATTTGTCAACAACTCTGCCAACATGCCGTTAGGGGTGGGGGAGGGGGCTAATGCCCCCCAAACCCGATTATATAAATGTATAGGATGCATCATTCTGCTTATATTTAAATTATTATATATTATATAAATGTATACAGTGAGGGAAAAAAGTATTTGATCCCCTGCTGATTTTGTACGTTTGCCCACTGACAAAGAAATGATCAGTCTATAATTTTAATGGTAGGTTTATTTGAACAGTGAGAGACAGAATAACAACAACAAAAATCCAGAAAAACACATGTCAAAAATGTTATAAATTGATTTGCATTTTAATGAGGGAAATAAGTATTTGACCCCCTCTCAATCAGAAAGATTTCTGGCTCCCAGGTGTATTTTATACAGGTAACGAGCTGAGATTAGGAGCACACTCTTAAAGGGAGTGTCAGTTTGTTACCTGTATAAAAGACACCTGTCCACAGAAGCAATCAATCAATCAGATTCCAAACTCTCCACCATGGCCAAGACCAAAGAGCTCTCCAAGGATGTCAGGGACAAAATTGTAGACCTACACAAGGCTGGAATGGGTTACAAGACCATCGCCAAGCAGCTTGTTGAAAAGGTGACAACAGTTGGTGCGATTATTCACAAATGGAAGAAACACAAAATAACTGTCAATCTCCCTCGGCCTGGGGCTCCATGCAAGATCTCACCTCGTGGAGTTGCAATGATCATGAGAATGGTGAGGAATCAGCCCAGAACTACACGGGAGGATCTTGTCTATGATCTCAAGGCAGCTGGGACCATAGTCACCAAGAAAACAATTGGTAACACACTACGCCGTGAAGGACTGAAATCCTGCAGCGCCCGCAAGGTCCCCCTGCTCAAGAAAGCACATATACAGGCCCGTCTGAAGTTTGCCAATGAACATCTGAATGATTCAGAGGAGAACTGGGTGAAAGTGTTGTGGTCAGATGAGACCAAAATCGAGCTCTTTGGCATCAACTCAACTCGCCGTGTTTGGAGGAGGAGGAATGCTGCCTATAACCCCAAGAACACCATCCCCACCGTCAAACATGGAGGTGGAAACATTATGCTTTGGGGGTGTTTTTCTGCTAAGGGGACAGGACAACTTCACCGCATCAAAGGGACAATGGACGGCGCCATGTACCGTGAAATCTTGGGTGAGAACCTCCTTCCCTCAGCCAGGGCATTGAAAATGGGTCAAGGATGGGTATTCCAGCATGACAATGACCCAAAACACACGGCCAAGGCAACAAAGGAGTGGCTCAAGAAGAAGCACATTAAGGTCCTGGAGTGGCCTAGCCAGTCTCCAGACCTTAATCCCATAGAAAATATGTGGAGGGAGCTGAAGGTTTGAGTTGCCAAATGTCAGGCTTGAAACATTAATGACTTGGAGAAGATCTGCAAAGAGGAGTGGAACAAAATCCCTCCTGAGATGTGTGCAAACCTGGTGGCCAACTACAAGAAACGTTTGACTTCTGTGATTGCCAACAAGGGTTTTGCCACCAAGTACTACGTCATGTTTTGCAGAGGGGTCAAATACTTATTTCCCTCATTAAAATGCAAATAAATTTATAACATTTTTGACATGCGTTTTTCTGGATTATTTTGTTGTTATTCTGTCTCTCACTGTTCAAATAAACCTACCATTAAAATTATAGACTGATCATTTCTTTGTCAGTGGGCAAACGTACAAAATCAGCAGGGGATCAAATACTTTTTTCCCTCACTGTAGGATGCATCATTCTGCTTATATATAAATTATTATATATTATATAAATGTATAGGATTCATAATTATGCTTATATATAAATTATTATATATTATATAAATGTATAGGATGCATCATTCTGCTTTATGCTAGAAACAAGCCGTAAAAGGCACTAGAAAGACGGGGTTCTAGTATACAAATTTGCGCTGACTGATCAACAGTGTCAAGTTAAGTTTCAGTGTGTTTATACCCTGATGAAGACAGCTTGTCTGTCGAAACGTTGGTTATTAGGATATTAAATTATTGCATCTGAGCTCCTAGAGTGTGCGGCTCTCCTTTTCTTCTTCAAGTTTCAGTGTGTTACCACAAATCTGAACCCAGTAAGCAAAATGACGTTTAAAATACGTATTTTCCAGACATTGAAGTTAGGTTCATTTTAGGTTCTGAATTAAATGTGAAAATACGTATTTTCCGGACGTTGAAATCAGGTTCATTTTCGGTTCTGAATTAATGTTGACGGAGAGCACACGTTACACCGGTTTTAAGGTCTCTGCACTGGCTGCCTGTGAGTTTTAGGATTATTCTATTGGTTTTAAAATCAATCCCCGATTGTGCACCCCAGTACATGTCAGACATGCTTTTAAGTTATGCACCCAGTAGGTCCCTCAGGTCCTCTGGCACTGGCCTTTTAACTATCCCAAAGCCTAGGACCAAGAGGCATGGAGAGGCAGCCTTTAGTTACTATGCCCCCAGCCTCTGGAATAGCCAGAGAACCTGAGGGGGGCTGAAACTGGGGACATATTTAAAAGAGATCTTAAAACACATCTTTTTTTTTAGCTTTGCTGTTCGTCAGGAGGCTTTTTAGTCGTTCAGTTTGCCATTATTTAGTATTTTATCTTATGTTTGTTGTGTAGTAAATATTTAAATATTTCAGCTTTTATTTTCATTGTTTTTTATTTGTTGTTTTCCTGTAAAGCACATTGGGTTGCATTACATGTATGAAATGTGCTGTATAAATAAAGCTTGATTTTATTTTATTTCAGTGTTTCAGCCCTAGCCTCGACCAGAGCCCTCATCATTCAGTGTTTCAGCCCTAGCCTCGACTAGAGCCCTCATCATTCAGTGTTTCAGCCCTAGCCTCGACCAGAGCCCTCATCATTCAGTGTTTCAGCCCTAGCCTCGACCAGAGCCCTCATCATTCAGTGTTTCAGCCCTAGCCTCGACCAGAGCCCTCATCCTTCAGTGTTTCAGCCCTAGCCTCGACCAGAGCCCTCATCATTCAGTGTTTCAGCCCCTAGCCTCGACCAGAGCCCTCATCATTCAGTGTTTCAGCCCTAGCCTCGACCAGAGCCCTCATCATTCAGTGTTTCAGCCCTAGCCTCGACCAGAGCCCTCATCATTCAGTGTTTCAGCCCTAGCCTCGACCAGAGCCCTCATCATTCAGTGTTTCAGCCCTAGCCTCGACCAGAGCCCTCATCATTCAGTGTTTCAAAACATTGTTAAATCTCATACTGAAAAGGTCATTCAAACTAATGCAGTGTAATGGAAGGGCCATATGATAAATATAACTAGGCTCTGTACTCCCTTACTGAAAGGTCAATGGTAACATATTTCAACATGCATTTTGCGGTTTGATATTTTTCCATGGTGTCTAATTCACTTCCAAAATCACTCAACACTCCCCTCCCAACTCCTTGTGTTTTCCTTGTAACACCTCTGTTTGACCATAGCCTCTGAAGCTCAAGCTTCTCACATACCGTGAGCGAAGCCTGGAAGGCGAAGATCATCTGACCATATCCCTTCCAAGGTTCTCTGGTTTGATGAGGAAGGGTATGTTTATATAATAGGTCTATGGTGTTCCCTAACCAGTTCTCCAGACATGGATGGTGGAGCCCAGATGAATCAATTGTCAAGTTACTGTCAATCTTTGGTTCCTGTCCGTTGTGGATGATGGTTGTTTGAAATGTGGAAAGGACTGAGTATGATCATCTAAAAGATTTTCATGAATCTCTGGGTTTGGCAGATATTTTTTTTAAGTCTTACATTTATGTAGACACTCTTATCCAGAGCAACTAGGACAAATTGCCTTGGTCATGGGCACATTGACAGATTTTTCACCTAGTTGGTTCAGGGATTCGAACCAGCAACCTTTCGGTTTCTGGTCCAATGCTCTTAACCACTAGTCTACCTGCCATCTTTACAGCGTTACAGCTATATTCATGAGATTTGTATTTATTATGGATTCCCATTAGTTCCTGCCAAGGCAGCAGCTACTCTTCCTGGGGTTTATTATGGATTCCCATTAGTTCCTGCCAAGGTAGCAGCTACTCTTCCTGGGATCCAAACACATTAAGGCACTTACATTACATATAAAACAGTACATCATATGACAGTATTACACCACTACATATCTACAATACAAAATGTTTAATACAACAATATCACAATGTACGTGTGTGTAGAGTGCGTATGCATGTGTCTGTACCTTTGTGCAATTATCCTGATTCCTCACAGTCCGAGCTGCAAGCCATGCTCTCCTATCACAGACCATCCTGACACCCTCTGTAGTTCAGCTGTAAGCCATCCTCTGTAGTTCAGCTGTTAGCCATCCTCTGTAGTTCAGCTGTAAGCCATCCTCTGGAGTTCAGCTGTAAGCCATCCTCTGGAGTTCAGCTGTAAGCCATCCTCTGTAGTTCAGCTGTAAGCCATCCTCTGGAGTTCAGCTGTAAGCCATCCTCTGGAGTTCAGCTGTAAGCCATCCTCTGTAGTTCAGCTGTAAGCCATCCTCTGGAGTTCAGCTGTAGGCCATCCTCTGTAGTTCAGCTGTAAGCCATCCTCTGGAGTTCAGCTGTAAGCCATCCTCTGGAGTTCAGCTGTAAGCCATCCTCTGTAGTTCAGCTGTAAGCCATCCTCTGGAGTTCAGCTGTAAGCCATCCTCTGTAGTTCAGCTGTAAGCCATCCTCTGAGTTCAGCTGTAAGCCATCCTCTGGAGTTCAGCTGTAAGCCATCCTCTGTAGTTCAGCTGTAAGCCATCCTCTGGAGTTCAGCTGTAAGCCATCCTCTGGAGTTCAGCTGTAAGCCATCCTCTGTAGTTCAGCTGTAAGCCATCCTCTGGAGTTCAGCTGTAAGCCATCCTCTGTAGTTCAGCTGTAAGCCATCCTCTGGAGTTCAGCTGTAAGCCATCCTCTGTAGTTCAGCTGTAAGCCATCCTCTGGAGTTCAGCTGTAAGCCATCCTCTGTAGTTCAGCTGTAAGCCATCCTCTGGAGTTCAGCTGTAAGCCATCCTCTGGAGTTCAGCTGTAAGCCATTCTCTGGAGTTCAGCTGTAAGCCATCCTCTTGAGTTCAGCTGTAAGCAATCCTCTGGAGTTCAGCTGTAAGCCATCCTCTGGAGTTCAGCTGTAAGCCATCCTCTGGAGTTCAGCTGTAAGCCATCCTCTGGAGTTCAGCTGTAAGCCATCCTCTGGAGTTCAGCTGTAAGCCATCCTCTGTAGTTCAGCTGTAAGCCATCCTCTGGAGTTCAGCTGTAAGCCATCCTCTGTAGTTCAGCTGTAAGCCATCCTCTGGAGTTCAGCTGTAAGCCATCCTCTGTAGTTCAGCTGTAAGCCATCCTCTGGAGTTCAGCTGTAAGCCATCCTCTGGAGTTCAGCTGTAAGCCATCCTCTGGAGTTCAGCTGTAAGCCATCCTCTGGAGTTCAGCTGTAAGCCATCCTCTGGAGTTCAGCTGTAAGCCATCCTCTGTAGTTCAGCTGTAAGCCATCCTCTGGAGTTCAGCTGTAAGCCATCCTCTGTAGTTCAGCTCATCTGAGAATGAGGCAGATACACAGTCAGATATACAGAGACCAATGCCCACCATCTCAGCTGATCTGTTACAACACTATCCACACTGAAACCCAATTGACAAATCTACTATACACATTATACCCTTATGTTCTATTCTATTCTACTATATTCTATTACACCTTTCCATTCTATTATATTCTGTTCTTCTCTTCTATTATATTATATTCTACTCAGACTCTGATGTACTGCTGCTCACGACTCTAAGAACCACTGCCATCTACTGAATAAATGCAGTATTGTCATCAGATAGATTTGTGAATATTTTGAATATTAAATCAAAAGGATGCTATTATTTTGATTTAGAGATCTATTTAGTCTCTATTGCATTTTATTTAGGATTTTATTTATGTTTTTATTTTAGCTTTCTCACATATTTTCTTACAAAGAGAAGGTGCACAAAAAACTATTTCTTTATTTCGTTAAGTTATTCCAAATTAAATATTTTAAAACGTTTTGTTAAATATAATCAAAAATACAATCTACTGTGTCATCGTGATGTGACATAATTTTTTTGGGTTTGGGAATCGGTCTGTGCTAAACGGAATCCTCCGGACGTCCCTAACGCTTCGAACTCACCGACAGGATCATTGCGTTTTGAGATACCAGAAGTACATTCATTTCCAAAGGTCGCTGCGTTTCCAGCATTGCGTGCGTTGCTTAGGCAGTTGCAGTGCATTCTGGGTGGTGCATACGTTGGATTTATCGAACGTATGCGTCAAACTGTATGCGTTAACGGGTTGACAGAAATGGTACCAGAAGGTGAATGTTGAACTTTTGTTGCACACATAAGATGATGCTGCATACCATTTTGCGCTTAAACACAGTGGGTGTGTTCAAAGCCTAAATGCTAACCCAGATATACTTTTGAGGAGATGGGAAATTCCATTGGAATCGTATTAATGCCCATGCATCGTAATGCATTGTGTACATTGCCCATGCGTCGTAATGCATTGTGTACGTTGCCCATGCGTCGTAATGCATTGTGTACATTGCCCATGTGTCGTAATGCATTGTGTACATTGCCCATGCGTCGTAATGCATTGTGTACGTTGCCCATGCGTCGTAATGCATTGTGTACATTGCCCATGCGTCGTAATGCATTGTGTACGTTGCCCATGCGTCGTAATGCATTGTGTACATTGCCCATGTGTCGTAATGCATTGTGTACATTGCCCATGCGTCGTAATGCATTGTGTACATTGCCCATGCGTCGTAATGCATTGTGTACATTGCCCATGCGTCGTAATGCATTGTGTACGTTGCACATGCGTCGTAATGCATTGTGTACATTGCCCATGTGTCGTAATGCATTGTGTACGTTGCCCATGCGTCGTAATGCATTGTGTACATTGCCCATGCGTCGTAATGCATTGTGTACATTGCCCATGCGTCGTAATGCATTGTGTACGTTGCCCATGCGTCGTAATGCATTGTGTACATTGCCCATGCGTCGTAATGCGTTGTGTACATCGCCCATGCATTCTGGGCGAATTGGGGACAAGGAAAGCAGTACTTCAAGGAGTGAATGGGAGTCAATTAGGCGCTAGATCAAAAACCCAACGTAAGCATGAATTTCGTGAACAAGAAGTACCACATTATAAATATTTTCCAAGATATCATATCGCTTTGGAATAGTGACATTATGTACTTCAGAGGAAAATAGGCAGGTTTCTTGTTTAACAACCGCGTGACGCAACATGACAACGTAAACGCGATTGGTCGAGAGTCTGCCGTTCCTCCATTCACCGCCCAATGGGATTCCTATGTCCTCCTTTCTCTGATATCTCCTCCAACCCTGACAGCGCTGTCTTCGGTCGGGATGTTTTAGGGTTATCATGCGCTGCATGCCGGGATACATCTCGGTGTTGACACAAAATGGTCGGGTGTGTTTTGTGACCCGGGAGTTTAACAGGCCTATCATTTGGCACGCAGAACATCTATTCGATTAGGAAATAGTAGCTAAGTGCCGAAGATAGTTTTATAGAAAGGACATTTATAAAGCAGGAGAGCAAGACTGTCGAAGGAAAGCTGATTCTGCCACAGACAGACAGTCCACCCTGCATGACTCGGATAGCACTCACAGGTCGGTAGCATACAATATCTTATCTATCTAACACCGGGGATATTATTGGACTGCAATCTTGTCACAAAAGAGCGGGGGCGTGATTTGCATGAACAGCATGTCTAAAGATCGCCAAAATACTCAGACATTTGCAGCGATTTTACTTGTCCACTTTGGCATATCAAGCGCTTGGGACTATAAGGTTCTATCTACAAAAATATGATTCTGAGATAATTGGCTTTACAGTTCCGAACCCTCATTGTTTTGAATGGTGTGAGCAGTTTTTATTTAGTATTCATTTGAACTTAACAACATGAATTGGGGTATTTGGAGTACTATATAGACTCACCAGACAGTTTATTAGGTACACCCGTCTAGTAACGGGTCGGACCACCCTTTGCCTCCAGAACAGCGTGAATTCTTCGGGGCATTCTACAAGATGTCAGAAACGTTCCACAGGGATGTTGAACCATGCTGACGTGATGGCATCACGCTGTTGCTGCAGATTGGATGGCGGCCATTCTATCTCATCCCAGAGTTGGCTCTATTGGGTTGAGGTCTGGGGACTGCGCAGGCAATGTTTTTCCACTCCTCAGTTGTCCAGTGTTGGTGATCTTGTGCCCACTGGAGCCGCTTCTTCTTGTGTTTAGCTGATAAGAGTGAAACCCGGTGTGGTCGTCTGCTGCAATAGCCCGTCCGTGACAAGGACCGACGAGTCGGTCGTTCCGAGATGCTGTTCTGCACACCACTGTCGTTATTTGTCTGTTTGTGGCCCACCTGTTAGCTTGCACCATTCTTGCCATTCTCCTTCGACCTCTCATCAACGAGCTGTTTTCACCCACAGGACTGCCGCTGACTGGATGTTTTTTGTTTGTCTCACTGTTCTCGGTAAACCCTAGACGCTGTCATGCGTGAAAAGCCCAGGAGGGAGGTTGTTTCTGAGATCCCGGACCTTGCACGCCTGGCACCGACGATCATACCTCAAAGACGCTTAGGTCACTTGTTTTGCCCAATCTAACGTTCATTCGACCAGTAACTGAATGTCTCGATACCTGTCTGCCTTATAAAGCAAAAGTATGTGGACACCCCTTAAAATTAGTGGATTCGGCTATTACAGGCACACCCGTTGCTGACAGGTGTATAAAATCGAGCACACAGCCATGCAATCTCCACAGACAAACATTGGCAGTAGAATGGCCTTACTGAAGAGTTCAGTGACCCAACGTGGCACCGTCATAGGATGCCACCTGTCCAACAAGTCAGTTTGTCACATTTCTGCCCTGCTAGAGCTGCCCTGGTCAACTGTAAGTGCTGATATTGTGAAGTGGAAACGTCTAGGAGCAACAACAGCTCAGCCGCGAAGTGGTAGGCCACACAAGTTCGCAGAACGGGACCGCAGATTGCTGAAGCGCGTAGTGTGTAAAAATCGTCTGTCCTCGGTTGCAACACTCACTACCGAGTTTCAAACTGCCTTTGGAAGCAACGTCAGCACAATAACTGTTCGTCGGGATCTTCATGAAATGGGTTTCCATGGCCGAGCAGCCGCACACAAGCCTAAGATCACCATCCGCAATGCCAAGTGTTGGCTGGAGTGGTATAAAGCTCGCCGCCATTGGACTCAGGAGCATTGGAAACGCGTTCTCTGGAGTGATGAATCACGCTTCACCATCTGGCAGTCCGACGGACTAATCTGGGTTTGGCGGATGCCAAGAGAACGTACCTGCCTGAATGCATAGTGCCAACTGTAAAGTTTGGTGGAGGAAGAATAATGGTCTGGGGCTGTTTTTCATGGATCGGGCTAGGCCCCTTAGTTCCAGTGAAGGGAAATCTTAATGCTACAGCATACAATGACATTCTAGACGATTCTGTGCTTCCAACTTTGTGGCAACAGTTTGGGGAAGGCCCTTTCCTGTTTCATGCATGACAATGCCCCTGTGCACAAAGCGAGGTCCATACAGAAATGGTTTGTCGAGATCAGTTTGGAAGAACTTGACTGGCCTGCACAGAGCCCTGACCTCAACCCCATCGAACACCTTTGGGATGAATTGGAACGCCGACTGCAAGCCAGGCCTAATCACCCAACATCAGTGCCCGACCTCACTAATGCTCTTGTGGCTGAATGGAAGCAAGTTCCCCTGCAGCAATGTTCCAACATCTAGTGGAAAGCCTTCCCAGAAGAGTGGAGGCTGTTATAGCAGCAAAGTGGGGACCAACTCCATTTGAAAGGGGGGACCAACTCCATTTTGGAATGATATGTTCGACAAGCTGGTGTCCACATACTTTTGGTCATGTAGTGTACATACATATTGCTAGGAACAAAGTGACGGACAGTGAACCGTAGCAGCAGCGTATGTGATGAGTCAAAAGATTTAGTGCAACAAGGGTCAACTATTTAACTAACTATTTAGCAGTCATGGCTTGGGGGTAGAGGAACAGAACAAGGCTATGTCAATAACTGCAGATAGAACCTTAGCGCTCTATCTTGGGTTTCACTTTGCAAGAAAAAACTGACCGTTACGCTTCTTTACAGAAAGCCGATTTTATGCTTGAACTGGCAATGTGGTCAGTAACGTACGGAGGGTGTGACGTAATTGCGGTGCCTCCATAGTCTCGTCAATTGCCACTGAAAAATAGGTGTTGGACAAATATTTTAGTCACCATTTTTGTTGAGGAAATGAACACTGGGCTACTGCTTGCATTAGGACAAAAAGGGCCGTTTCCCTCAACACTATTTCAATCTTCTAGACGGAGCAGTGTGGATAAAGGTCACATTTAGAGTGAAGTGGCATATCCCATCCCTGCATTGAGGTATGTTCTCCGACCTATATCTCGCGCCAGCTCCATGGTGTCAATGTAACCATGATTGTGTTCCGACCCCAGTGCAGCTCAGAAAGCAGATTTATGGTCAATCCGGACTCTGTATTCGACGTACACCAGTTACTGAGATGCGGCCTCTGCAGAAGTCAGGGCATTCATACTTCCTGGGCTTGGCAGAGCAGCGCAGAGCTGTTGTGGTCCTCTGCAGAAGTCAGGGCATTCATACTTCCTGGGCTTGGCAGAGCAGCGCAGAGCTGTTGTGGGCCTCTGCAGAAGTCAGGGCATTCATACTTCCTGGGCTTGGCAGAGCAGCGCAGAGCTGTTGTGGGCCTCTGCAGAAGTCAGGGCATTCATACTTCCTGGGCTTGGCAGAGCAGCGCAGAGCTGTTGTGGTCCTCTGCAGAAGTCAGGGCATTCATACTTCCTGGGCTTGGCAGAGCAGCGCAGAGCTGTTGTGGGCCTCTGCAGAAGTCAGGGCATTCATACTTCCTGGGCTTGGCAGAGCAGCGCAGAGCTGTTGTGGGCCTCTGCAGAAGTCAGGGCATTCATACTTCTTGGGCTTGGCAGAGCAGCGCAGAGCTGTTGTGGTCCTCTGCAGAAGTCAGGGCATTCATACTTCCTGGGCTTGGCAGAGCAGCGCAGAGCTGTTGTGGGCCTCTGCAGAAGTCAGGGCATTCATACTTCCTGGGCTTGGCAGAGCAGCGCAGAGCTGTTGTGGGCCTCTGCAGAAGTCAGGGCATTCATACTTCCTGGGCTTGGCAGAGCAGCGCAGAGCTGTTGTGGGCCTCTGCAGAAGTCAGGGCATTCATACTTCCTGGGCTTGGCAGAGCAGCGCAGAGCTGTTGTGGGCCTCTGCAGAAGTCAGGGCATTCATACTTCCTGGGCTTGGCAGAGCAGCGCAGAGCTGTTGTGGGCCTCTGCAGAAGTCAGGGCATTCATACTTCCTGGGCTTGGCAGAGCAGCGCAGAGCTGTTGTGGGCCTCTGCAGAAGTCAGGGCATTCATACTTCCTGGGCTTGGCAGAGCAGCGCAGAGCTGTTGTGGTCCTCTGCAGAAGTCAGGGCATTCATACTTCCTGGGCTTGGCAGAGCAGCGCAGAGCTGTTGTGGTCCTCTGCAGAAGTCAGGGCATTCATACTTCCTGGGCTTGGCAGAGCAGCGCAGAGCTGTTGTGGTCCTCTGCAGAAGTCAGGGCATTCATACTTCCTGGGCTTGGCAGAGCAGCGCAGAGCTGTTGTGGTCCTCTGCAGAAGTCAGGGCATTCATACTTCCTGGGCTTGGCAGAGCAGCGCAGAGCTGTTGTGGGCCTCTGCAGAAGTCAGGGCATTCATACTTCCTGGGCTTGGCAGAGCAGCGCAGAGCTGTTGTGGGCCTCTGCAGAAGTCAGGGCATTCATACTTCCTGGGCTTGGCAGAGCAGCGCAGAGCTGTTGTGGGCCTCTGCAGAAGTCAGGGCATTCATACTTCCTGGGCTTGGCAGAGCAGCGCAGAGCTGTTGTGGGCCTCTGCAGAAGTCAGGGCATTCATACTTCCTGGGCTTGGCAGAGCAGCGCAGAGCTGTTGTGGGCCTCTGCAGAAGTCAGGGCATTCATACTTCCTGGGCTTGGCAGAGCAGCGCAGAGCTGTTGTGGGCCTCTGCAGAAGTCAGGGCATTCATACTTCCTGGGCTTGGCAGAGCAGCGCAGAGCTGTTGTGGTCCTCTGCAGAAGTCAGGGCATTCATACTTCCTGGGCTTGGCAGAGCAGCGCAGAGCTGTTGTGGGTCCTCTGCAGAAGTCAGGGCATTCATACTTCCTGGGCTTGGCAGAGCAGCGCAGAGCTGTTGTGGGCCTCTGCAGAAGTCAGGGCATTCATACTTCCTGGGCTTGGCAGAGCAGCGCAGAGCTGTTGTGGTCCTCTGCAGAAGTCAGGGCATTCATACTTCCTGGGCTTGGCAGAGCAGCGCAGAGCTGTTGTGGCCTCTGCAGAAGTCAGGGCATTCATACTTCCTGGGCTTGGCAGAGCAGCGCAGAGCTGTTGTGGGCCTCTGCAGAAGTCAGGGCATTCATACTTCCTGGGCTTGGCAGAGCAGCGCAGAGCTGTTGTGGGCCTCTGCAGAAGTCAGGGCATTCATACTTCCTGGGCTTGGCAGAGCAGCGCAGAGCTGTTGTGGTCCTCTGCAGAAGTCAGGGCATTCATACTTCCTGGGCTTGGCAGAGCAGCGCAGAGCTGTTGTGGGCCTCTGCAGAAGTCAGGGCATTCATACTTCCTGGGCTTGGCAGAGCAGCGCAGAGCTGTTGTGGTCCTCTGCAGAAGTCAGGGCATTCATACTTCCTGGGCTTGGCAGAGCAGCGCAGAGCTGTTGTGGTCCTCTGCAGAAGTCAGGGCATTCATACTTCCTGGGCTTGGCAGAGCAGCGCAGAGCTGTTGTGGTCCTCTGCAGAAGTCAGGGCATTCATACTTCCTGGGCTTGGCAGAGCAGCGCAGAGCTGTTGTGGTCCTCTGCAGAAGTCAGGGCATTCATACTTCCTGGGCTTGGCAGAGCAGCGCAGAGCTGTTGTGGTCCTCTGCAGAAGTCAGGGCATTCATACTTCCTGGGCTTGGCAGAGCAGCGCAGAGCTGTTGTGGGCCTCGGCAGAAGTCAGGGCATTCATACTTCCTGGGCTTGGCAGAGCAGCGCAGAGCTGTTGTGGTCCTCTGCAGAAGTCAGGGCATTCATACTGCCTGGGCTTGGCAGAGCAGCGCAGAGCTGTTGTGGTCCTCTGCAGAAGTCAGGGCATTCATACTTCCTGGGCTTGGCAGAGCAGCGCAGAGCTGTTGTGGTCCTCTGCAGAAGTCAGGGCATTCATACTTCCTGGGCTTGGCAGAGCAGCGCAGAGCTGTTGTGGTCCTCTGCAGAAGTCAGGGCATTCATACTTCCTGGGCTTGGCAGAGCAGCGCAGAGCTGTTGTGGTCCTCTGCAGAAGTCAGGGCATTCATACTTCCTGGGCTTGGCAGAGCAGCGCAGAGCTGTTGTGGTCCTCTGCAGAAGTCAGGGCATTCATACTTCCTGGGCTTGGCAGAGCAGCGCAGAGCTGTTGTGGTCCTCTGCAGAAGTCAGGGCATTCATACTTCCTGGGCTTGGCAGAGCAGCGCAGAGCTGTTGTGGTCCTCTGCAGAAGTCAGGGCATTCATACTTCCTGGGCTTGGCAGAGCAGCGCAGAGCTGTTGTGGTCCTCTGCAGAAGTCAGGGCATTCATACTTCCTGGGCTTGGCAGAGCAGCGCAGAGCTGTTGTGGTCCTCTGCAGAAGTCAGGGCATTCATACTTCCTGGGCTTGGCAGAGCAGCGCAGAGCTGTTGTGGTCCTCTGCAGAAGTCAGGGCATTCATACTTCCTGGGCTTGGCAGAGCAGCGCAGAGCTGTTGTGGTCCTCTGCAGAAGTCAGGGCATTCATACTTCCTGGGCTTGGCAGAGCAGCGCAGAGCTGTTGTGGGCCTCGGCAGAAGTCAGGGCATTCATACTTCCTGGGCTTGGCAGAGCAGCGCAGAGCTGTTGTGGTCCTCTGCAGAAGTCAGGGCATTCATACTTCCTGGGCTTGGCAGAGCAGCGCAGAGCTGTTGTGGTCCTCTGCAGAAGTCAGGGCATTCATACTTCCTGGGCTTGGCAGAGCAGCGCAGAGCTGTTGTGGTCCTCTGCAGAAGTCAGGGCATTCATACTTCCTGGGCTTGGCAGAGCAGCGCAGAGCTGTTGTGGTCCTCTGCAGAAGTCAGGGCATTCATACTTCCTGGGCTTGGCAGAGCAGCGCAGAGCTGTTGTGGTCCTCTGTAGAAGTCAGGGCATTCATACTTCCTGGGCTTGGCAGAGCAGCGCAGAGCTGTTGTGGTCCTCTGCAGAAGTCAGGGCATTCATACTTCCTGGGCTTGGCAGAGCAGCGCAGAGCTGTTGTGGTCCTCTGCAGAAGTCAGGGCATTCATACTTCCTGGGCTTGGCAGAGCAGCGCAGAGCTGTTGTGGTCCTCTGCAGAAGTCAGGGCATTCATACTTCTTGCGGTCGCAGAGCTCTTGTGAAGGAAGTTGTCAAGGAAGTGAGTTGGTGTTTATACAGAACGAACCGCCCCAACTTACCGTCAACCAATCATGTCAATGCCGAGCTATACTACGGAGCCCTCCACATTGTTACAACATTTGGGAGGCGCACAGCGATGTGGTACGGAGCCTGATTTGGCCTCTGCAAGCCTCCGGAGGCACACCCTCCATATGGAGCCTCAGACCACATTTTCGGATCAAGCTTGAATTGTCATTTAGTATAGGCCTCTGCAATGGATTAGTTCACTGAGATGGGCGCATATACACTACCGTTCAACAGTTTGGGGTCACTTAGAAAATGTCCTTGTTTTTGAAAGAAAAGCAAAAAAATTTGTCCATTAAAATAACATTAAATTGATCAGAAATACAGTGTAGACATTGTTAATGTTGTAAATGGCTATTGTAGCTGGAAACGGCTGATTTCTTTAAATGGAATATCTACATAGGCGTACAGAGGCCCATTATCAGCAACCATCAGTCCTGTGTTCCAATGGCACGTTGTGTTTGCTAATCCAAGTTTATCATTTTAAAAGGCTAATTGATCATTAGAAAACCCTTTTTTAATTATGTTAGCACAGCTGAAAACTGTTATGCTGATTAAAGAAGCAATAAAACTGGCCTTCTTGAGACTAGTTGAGTATCTGGAGCATCAGCAATTGTGGGTTCGATTACAGGCTCAAAATGGCCAGAAACAAAGAACATTCTTCTGAAACTCGTCAGTCTATTCTTGTTCTGAGAAATGAAGACTATTCCATTTGCCAAGAAACTGAAGATCTCATACAACGCTGTGTACTACTCCCTTCACAGAACAGCGCAAACTGGCTCTAACCAGAATAGAAAGAGGAGTGGGAGGCCCCGGTCCACAACTGAGCAAGAGGACAAATACATTAGTGTCTAGTTTGAGAAACAGACGCCTCACAGGTCCTCAACTGGCAGCTTCATTAAATAGTACCCCGCAAAACCCCAGTCTCAACGTCAACAGTGAAGAGGCGACTCCGGGATGCTGACCTTCTAGGCAGAGTTGCAAAGAAAAAGCCATATCTCAGACTGGCCAATACAAATATTAAGATGTTCAGTCTGAGATATGGCTCCTCTTGTCACTACACTACATCTGACTGGGTTAATACATTTATTTTGAGTTAATAGGGACCCAGTGACTCAGACCTGGACCATTGCTTGAGAACTGGGACTCAGACTTCAGCCATAGGGAATCGTGACTGGACTCGTGACTCATCAATTGGTGACTCGGACTCGAGTACTGGTCCAAGTGCACTGGTCCAACTGCCCCCCCGTAATATCTATGTAGGCTGAAATTAGGAATTTACATGGCCAGATAATTCTTTATATAATATTCTTCTTCTATATGTTTGTCTGTTGGTAGGACAATAGGATGTTATGCAGAACAATCTGTTGGTAGGACAATAGGATGTAATGCAGAACAATCTGTTGGTAGGACAATAGGATGTAATGCAGAACAATCTGTTGGTAGGACAATAGGATGTAATGCAGAACTATCTGTTGGTAGGACAATAGGATGTAATGCAGAACAATCTGTTGGTAGGACAATAGGATGTAATGCAGAACAATCTGTTGGTAGGACAATAGGATGTAATGCAGAACAATCTGTTGGTAGGACAATAGGATGTAATGCAGAACAATCTGTTGGTAGGACAATAGGATGTAATGCAGACCAATCTGTTGGTAGGACAATAGGATGTAATGCAGAACAATCTGTTGGTAGGACAATAGGATGTAATGCAGAACTATCTGTTGGTAGGACAATAGGATGTAATGCAGAACTATCTGTTGGTAGGACAATAGGATGTAATGCAGAACAATCTGTTGGTAGGACAATAGGATGTAATGCAGAACAATCTGTTGGTAGGACAATAGGATGTAATGCAGACCAAGGCTATGCATGGAAGTCAGTGATGTATGTTTACTATAGGTTAATGAGGCACTACACATGTGATGTGACTAAAATGAAAGGGCAGTTAGTTGACTAAAATGGCCCACTGTTTTTGTAATTTTGACAATAACTACACTAAATCATTATTCAATTGACTAAAATGTGACTAAGACTTAATTATATTTTAGCCTAAATTACTAAGACTAGACTAAATCTAAAACACTGCAGTAGCCACAGCAACCATCATGGAATGGTACGTCACGTTGACAATGAAGGAGCTGGTTGGCTGACACTGCCATTCCTAATTGGCTGCGGTGGCTACTGCTAGCTAGCATGAAGAGCAAGGACAGTCTTCTGGGAACACTGGCAATATTTCAATCTTCTCGACGGAGCAGTGTGGATAAAGGTCAAATTGAGTACATATCCCATCCCTGCATTGAGGTACATTTTCTGACCCGTATCTCACACCGGCTCCACGGTGTCTTAATGTAAATATGATTGCGTTCCCAGCTCAATGTAAACAAGCGTAATGGCAGGGGCGGTATCTTCTGGCTAGGGTCTCCTCCTCTTGCTGCCCTTGCAGCTGCCGTGGTGACAGTCACACGAGAGATGGAAAGAAGTCTCTGACCAGCTGGTGTGTGGCAACATTGTTGCAACATGACATCAGTGGAGCCAGCTGATTCCGAAATGTAACAATGTAGCAACAAATGGAAGGAGCTTGTTGACATGGTGTGTTGTAGCTCGAGGCAGCAGTAGCCATATTCTGAGTGACTAACTATGTCGAAGGCAGCAGTAGCCATATTCTGAGTGACTAACTATGTCGAAGGCAGCAGTAGCCATATTCTGAGTGACTAACTATGTCGAAGACAGCAGTAGCCATATTCTGAGTGACTAACTATGTCGAAGGCAGCAGTAGCCATATTCTGAGTGACTAACTATGTCGAAGGCAGCAGTAGCCATATTCTGAGTGACTAACTATGTCGAAGGCAGCAGTAGCCATATTCTGAGTGACTAACTATGTCGAAGGCAGCAGTAGCCATATTCTGAGTGACTAACTATGTCGAAGACAGCAGTAGCCATATTCTGAGTGACTAACTATGTCGAAGGCAGCAGTAGCCATATTCTGAGTGACTAACTATGTCGAAGGCAGCAGTAGCCATATTCTGAGTGACTAACTATGTCGAAGGCAGCAGTAGCCATATTCTGAGTGACTAACTATGTCGAAGGCAGCAGTAGCCATATTCTGAGTGACTAACTATGTCGAAGGCAGCAGTAGCCATATTCTGAGTGACTAACTATGTCGAAGGCAGCAGTAGCCATATTCTGAGTGACTAACTATGTCGAAGGCAGCAGTAGCCATATTCTGAGTGACTAACTATGTCGAAGGCAGCAGTAGCCATATTCTGAGTGACTAACTATGTCGAAGGCAGCAGTAGCCATATTCTGAGTGACTAACTATGTCGAAGGCAGCAGTAGCCATATTCTGAGTGACTAACTATGTCGAAGACAGCAGTAGCCATATTCTGAGTGACTAACTATGTTGAAGGCAGCAGTAGCCATATTCTGAGTGACTAACTATGTCGAAGGCACTAGTAGCCATATTCTGAGTGACTAACTATGTCGAAGGCAGCAGTAGCCATATTCTGAGTGACTAACTATGTTGAAGGCAGCAGTAGCCATATTCTGAGTGACTAACTGTGTCGAAGACAGCAGTAGCCATATTCTGAGTGACTAACTATGTCGAAGGCAGCAGTAGCCATATTCTGAGTGACTAACTATGTCGAAGGCAGCAGTAGCCATATTCTGAGTGACTAACTATGTCGAAGGCTGCAGTAGCCATATTCTGAGTGACTAACTGTGTCGAAGACAGCAGTAGCCATATTCTGAGTGACTAACTATGTCGAAGGCAGCAGTAGCCATATTCTGAGTGACTAACTATGTCGAAGGCAGCAGTAGCCATATTCTGAGTGACTAACTATGTCGAAGGCAGCAGTAGCCATATTCTGAGTGACTAACTATGTCGAAGGCACTAGTAGCCATATTCTGAGTGACTAACTATGTCGAAGGCAGCAGTAGCCATATTCTGAGTGACTAACTATGTTGAAGGCAGCAGTAGCCATATTCTGAGTGACTAACTGTGTCGAAGACAGCAGTAGCCATATTCTGAGTGACTAACTATGTCGAAGGCAGCAGTAGCCATATTCTGAGTGACTAACTATGTCAAAGGCAGCAGTAGCCATATTCTGAGTGACTAACTATGTCGAAGGCTGCAGTAGCCATATTCTGAGTGACTAACTGTGTCGAAGACAGCAGTAGCCATATTCTGAGTGACTAACTATGTCGAAGGCAGCAGTAGCCATATTCTGAGTGACTAACTATGTCGAAGGCAGCAGTAGCCATATTCTGAGTGACTAACTATGTCGAAGACAGCAGTAGCCATATTCTGAGTGACTAACTATGTTGAAGGCAGCAGTAGCCATATTCTGAGTGACTAACTATGTCGAAGGCAGCAGTAGCCATATTCTGAGTGACTAACTATGTCGAAGGCACTAGTAGCCATATTCTGAGTGACTAACTATGTCGAAGGCAGCAGTAGCCATATTCTGAGTGACTAACTATGTTGAAGGCAGCAGTAGCCATATTCTGAGTGACTAACTATGTCGAAGGCAGCAGTAGCCATATTCTGAGTGACTAACTATGTCGAAGACAGCAGTAGCCATATTCTGAGTGACTAACTATGTCGAAGGCAGCAGTAGCCATATTCTGAGTGACTAACTATGTCGAAGGCAGCAGTAGCCATATTCTGAGTGACTAACTATGTCGAAGACAGCAGTAGCCATATTCTGAGTGACTAACTATGTTGAAGGCAGCAGTAGCCATATTCTGAGTGACTAACTATGTCGAAGACAGCAGTAGCCATATTCTGAGTGACTAACTATGTTGAAGGCAGCAGTAGCCATATTCTGAGTGACTAACTATGTCGAAGGCAGCAGTAGCCATATTCTGAGTGACTAACTATGTCGAAGGCACTAGTAGCCATATTCTGAGTGACTAACTATGTCGAAGGCAGCAGTAGCCATATTCTGAGTGACTAACTATGTTGAAGGCAGCAGTAGCCATATTCTGAGTGACTAACTGTGTCGAAGACAGCAGTAGCCATATTCTGAGTGACTAACTATGTCGAAGGCAGCAGTAGCCATATTCTGAGTGACTAACTATGTCGAAGGCAGCAGTAGCCATATTCTGAGTGACTAACTATGTCAAAGGCAGCAGTAGCCATATTCTGAGTGACTAACTATGTCGAAGACAGCAGTAGCCATATTCTGAGTGACTAACTATGTTGAAGGCAGCAGTAGCCATATTCTGAGTGACTAACTATGTCGAAGGCAGCAGTAGCCATATTCTGAGTGACTAACTATGTCGAAGGCACTAGTAGCCATATTCTGAGTGACTAACTATGTCGAAGGCAGCAGTAGCCATATTCTGAGTGACTAACTATGTTGAAGGCAGCAGTAGCCATATTCTGAGTGACTAACTGTGTCGAAGACAGCAGTAGCCATATTCTGAGTGACTAACTATGTCGAAGGCAGCAGTAGCCATATTCTGAGTGACTAACTATGTCGAAGGCAGCAGTAGCCATATTCTGAGTGACTAACTATGTCGAAGGCACTAGTAGCCATATTCTGAGTGACTAACTATGTCGAAGGCAGCAGTAGCCATATTCTGAGTGACTAACTATGTTGAAGGCAGCAGTAGCCATATTCTGAGTGACTAACTATGTCGAAGGCAGCAGTAGCCATATTCTGAGTGACTAACTATGTCGAAGGCAGCAGTAGCCATATTCTGAGTGACTAACTATGTCGAAGACAGCAGTAGCCATATTCTGAGTGACTAACTATGTCGAAGGCAGCAAGTGAATATGAGGTAGTTGTCCTCTATAGTTGCTTATTCGTTAGGTACAGTTGAAGTCGGAAGTTTACATACATCTTAGCCAAATACATTTAAACTCAGTTTTTCACAATTCCTGACATTTAATCCCAGAAAAAAGTCCCTGTTTTAGGTCAGTAAGGATCACCACTTTATTTTAAGAATGTGAAATTTCAGAATAATAGTAGAGAGAATGATTTATTTCAGCTTTTATTTATTTCATCACATTCCCAGTGGGTCAGAAGTGTACATACACTCAATTAGTATTTCGTAGCATTGCCTTTAAATTGTTTAACTTGGGTCAAACGTTTCGGGTAGCCTTCCACAAGCTTCCCACAATAAGTTGGGTGAATTTTGGCCCATTCCTCCTGACAGAGCTGGTGTAACTGAGTCAGGTTTGTAGGCCTCCTTGCTACCCATTTGCGACCAAGCTTTAACTTCCTGACTGATGTCTTGAGATGTTGCTTCTATATATCCACATAATTTTCCTTCCTCATGATGCCATCTATTTTGTGAAGTGCACCAGTCCCTCCTGCAGCAAAGCACCCCCACAGCATGATGCTGCCACCGCCGTGCTTCACGGTTGGGATGGTGTTCTTCGGCTTGCAAGTGCCCCCTTTTTCCTCCAAACATAGCAATGGTCATTATGGCCAAACAGTTCTATTTTTGTTTCATCAGACCAGAGGACATTTCTCCAAAAAGTACAATCTTTGTCCCCATGTGCAGTTGCAAACCGTAGTCTGGCTTTTTTATGGCGGTTTTGGAGCAGTGGCTTCTTCCTTGCTCAGCGGCCTTTCAAGTTATGTCGATATAGGACTCGTTTTACTGTGGATATAGATACTTTTGTACCTGTTTCCTCCAGCATCTTCACAAGGTCCTTTGCTGTTGTTCTGGGATTGATTTGCACTTTTCGCACCAAAGTACGTTCATCTCTAGGAGACAGAACCCGTCTCCTTCCTGAGCGGTATGACGGCTGCGTGGTCCCATGGTGTTTATACTTGCGTAGTATGGTTTGTACAGATGAACGTGGTACCTTCAGGCATTTGGAAATTGCTCCCAAGGATGACCCGACTTGTGAAGGTTTCCCCTTTTTTCTGAGGGCTGATTTCTTTTGATTTTCCCATGATGTCAAGCAAAGAGGCACTGAGTTTGAAGGTAGGCCTTGAAATACATCCACAGGTACACCTCCAATTGACTCAAATGATGTCAATTAGCCTATCAGAAACTTCTAAAGCCATGACATCATTTTCTGGCACAGTCAACATCTGACCCACTGGAATTGTGATACAGTGAATTATAAGTGAAATAATCGGTCTGTAAACAATTGTTGGAAAAATGACTTGTCATGCACAAAGTAGATGTCGTAACCAACTTGCCAAAACTATAGTTTGTTAACAAGAAATTTGTGGAGTGGTTGAAAAACAAGTTTTAATGACTCCAACCTAAGTGTATGTAAACTTCCGACTTCCAACTGTATTACTCTGAAACAGAGTTGGCCTAGTTATGAACTTTTATTTTGACAGTCCTTCAGAAGCTTCATATAAACATTTTAAATCAAAGGTTAGTTTTGTTAACCTCCTCCCATCTTGTTTCAGACCATTACCTACATCATAGAGGACGCTAAAACAAGCCGAATGTAAGTGCCAGGTACAGGAATAATACTACTGCTAATACAATATTAACCAAGGAGCCACAATGATTCCCTTTATTCCTATTTGGACTGAACATGTAAGGCTAGATATCTCCATTCTGCTTTGATATGATATGACATCATGCTGATTCAGCCAGTTCAGTTACATGTCATCACTTTTGGCATTGACCAATTGGCAACATTGGAGGTAAATCATAGACCTTCTACATTTTAGTCCAAATGCATGCAGCGCTCTGATTTTTAACTTATGATTAGTACTTTCATAGTTGTTGCATTGCAAGTTTATTCTTACTGTTTTGATTGTTTTTTTGTGCTTTTTTTTTTAAAACTAAATTGTAAACATAATGTATCCTTGTGTCTGTAATGGGGGTCGTTCCACCTCATAAAGCAGGAGGATGTTGACACCCATCAGGTCAGATTGGTCTGGAATTGTTAAACAGATCAGATTAGCATTCCTGCACCATTGTTTTGTTGAAATGTAAGTTGATCTCTGAGAAATTGAGCTAATTGATTGCACCCAAATTGGCTATTTTAATTTATAGGATTCATTATAAATTGGCTTTTGACCATTTCTTTAGATTCTTCATGTCTTGCACATTGTTAGAAAAAAGTTTGGTCCAAATCGGATGTTAGTTACTAAATTTATATTTATTGAATATTATATGAATCCTATTAATTTGGGTGCAGTCAATTAGCTTAATTTCTCAGAGATCAAATTATATTTCAACAAAATAATGTTGCAGGAATGTTAATCTTATCTGTTTCAAACTACAGAAACAATTTCAGGACAATCTGATATGTGGGTGTCATGGCTTGCTGAAATGACGACCCATATGTTAGTTCTGTGATGAGCAAGCTTCCTTTTCGGTGGTTGTCGTACTAAAACCTTGTCACTTCCTGTTTGAATGTCCGGTACAGGAAGAGAGCGGCTGCAAAGCATCTAATTGAGCGGTACTTTCGCCAGTTAACAGAGGGCTGTGGAAATGGGGCCTGCACCAACGAGTTCTGTGCTTCGTGTCTTGGTTTTCAACCGCTGGATCACAACACAGCGGCTATCAGAGCCCTGGAGCTGTGGAAAATGGGCACCAAACTGTGTGACCCTCACCCCTCCGCTGCTCACCCCTCCGCAGCTCACCCCTCCGCTGCCTTCCCTGACAACAACAGTGCCAAAGAGACACAACCTGCCTTATTGGGCGACCGCCCCGGGAAGATGACAGACCACAAAGACCGCCTGCTTCCCCCTAGGGAAGACTTCAGAGGTAAACACTTTTCACATAAATACACACTGCCTGCGTCCCAAATGGCACCCTATTCCCTATATAGTGCACTACTTTAGACCAGAGAATGGCACCCTATTCCCTATATAGTGCACTACTTTAGACCAGAGAATGGCACCCTATTCCCTATATAGTGCACTACTTTAGACCAGAGAATGGCACCTATTCCCTATATAGTGCACTACTTTAGACCAGAGAATGGCACCCTATTCCCTATATAGTGCACTACGTTAGACCAGAGAATGGCACCCTATTCCCTATATAGTGCACTACTTTAGACCAGAGAATGGCACCCTATTCCCTATATAGTACACTACTTTAGACCAGAGAATGGCACCCTATTCCCTATATAGTGCACTACTTTAGACCAGAGAATGGCACCCTATTCCCTATATAGTGCACTACTTTAGACCGGAGAATGGCACCCTATTCCTATATAGTACACTACTTTAGACCAGAGAATGGCACCCTATTCCCTATATAGTACACTACTTTAGACCAGAGAATGGCACCCCTATTCCCTATATAGTGCACTACTTTAGACCAGAGAATGGCACCCTATTCCCTATATAGTGCCCTACTTTAGACCAGAGAATGGCACCCTATTCCCTATGTAGTGCACTACTTTAGACCAGAGAATGGCACCCTATTCCCTATATAGTGCACTACTTTAGACCAGAGAATGGCACCCTATTCCCTATATAGTGCACTACTTTAGACCAGAGAATGGCACCCTATTCCCTATATAGTGCACTACTTTAGACCAGAGAATGGCACCCTATTCCCTATATAGTGCACTACTTTAGACCAGAGAATGGCACCCTATTCCCTATATAGTGCACTACTTTAGACCAGAGAATGGCACCCTATTCCCTATATAGTGCACTACTTTAGACCAGAGAATGGCACCCTATTCCCTATATAGTGCACTACTTTAGACCAGGGTCCTATGACACCCTATTCCCTATATAGTGCACTACTTTAGACCAGAGAATGGCACCCTATTCCTATATAGTGCACTACTTTAGACCAGAGAATGGCACCTATTCCCTATATAGTGCACTACTTTAGACCAGAGAATGGCACCCTATTCCCTATATAGTGCACTACTTTAGACCGGAGAATGGCACCCTATTCCCTATATAGTACACTACTTTAGACCAGAGAATGGCACCCTATTCCCTATATAGTGCACTACTTTAGACCAGAGAATGGCACCCTATTCCCTATATAGTGCACTACTTTAGACCAGAGAATGGCACCCTATTCCCTATATAGTGCACTACTTAGACCAGAGAATGGCACCCTATTCCCCTATGTAGTGCACTACTTTAGACCAGAGAATGGCACCCTATTCCCTATATAGTGCACTACTTTAGACCAGAGAATGGCACCTATTCCCTATATAGTGCACTACTTTAGACCAGAGAATGGCACCCTATTCCCTATATAGTGCACTACTTTAGACCAGAGAATGGCACCCTATTCCCTATATAGTGCACTACTTTAGACCAGAGAATGGCACCCTATTCCCTATATAGTGCACTACTTTAGACCAGAGAATGGCACCCTATTCCCTATATAGTGCACTACTTTAGACCAGAGAATGGCACCCTATTCCCTATATAGTGCACTACTTTAGACCAGGGTCCTATGACACCCTATTCCCTATATAGTGCACTACTTTAGACCAGAGAATGGCACCCTATTCCCTATATAGTGCACTACTTTAGACCAGAGAATGGCACCCTATTCCCTATATAGTGCACTACTTTAGACCAGAGAATGGCACCCTATTCCCTATATAGTGCACTACTTTAGACCAGAGAATGGCACCCTATTCCCTATATAGTGCACTACTTTAGACCTGAGAAAGTAGTCAAACCCAAGAAGACTTGAGGTTGTAATCGCTGCCAAAGGTCCTTCAACAAAGTACTGAGTAAAGGGTCTGAATACTTATGTAAATGTCATATTTAACTTTTGTATTTTTAATACTTTTGCAAAAATGTCTAAAAACCTGTTTTTGCTTTGTCATTATGGGGTATTGTGTGTAGATTGATGAGGGGGGGGGGGGAACAATTTAATCAATTTCAGAGTAAGGCTTTAACACAACAAAATGTGGAAAAAGTCAAGGGGTCTGAATACTTTCCGAATGCATTGTATAGGGCTCTGGTCAAAAGTAGTGCACTATATAGGGGATAGGGGGCCATTCGGGATGTGGACACACAAACACCTTTTTTCTCCATTCATGCTATTCAATATTCATTCATTTTAGATTGAAACGGTTGCTCATTATTTTTCTCTGTGATCTTTCTGTGTCCAGAGGTGCATTACCTGACCGAGGAGAAGGTGTATGAGATCCTGAGTATCTGTGAGGGGAAGAAGGACTACTCTCCTCTGATCCGAGTCATCGGGAGGATCTTCTCCAGCGCAGAGGGTCTGGTGCAGAGCTTCAGGAAAGACAAGGAACAACACCCCAACACCAAGGAGCAGCGCAAGACCCACCAGGCCAAAGATGAGGACAAGGACGAGGACGACAAGGAGAGAACCAGCGCCATGGAGCAGGAATCAGAGGAATCCGAGGCCTCGGCGTCCATGGCGGGAGCGACGGGAGCGACGGAGAACACACTGGGTCCTGTAGAGGTTTCAGTGGACATAGAAGCTGTCAGGAGAGTGTACGACAGACTCCTCTCCAACGAGAAGATGGAAGCAGCCTTCCTCAACGCGCTGGTCTACCTGACCCCCAACGTAGAGCTGGAGCTAACCTATCTAGACGTCTACGACACCAACCCAGACTACCTAAACATCTTCATCATCGTGATGGAGAACAGCAACCTCCACAGCCCAGAGTACCTGGAGACGGCTATGCCCCTGTTCTGTAAGTGCATGAGTAAACTCCCGCTGCCTGCCCGGGCCAAGCTGACGCGCCTGTGGTCTCAGTACAGTGTAGAACACATCAGAAGTATGATGGAGACCTTCCAGCAGCTCATCACCTACACGGTAACGTTACAGTCTTTATTTGATTAGTAATCATGCTCGCAGTCGACAAGACTGAATTATGCAGAATACGCAGTTACTTGCATTCAATTCTTGATGTACATTTTTTGGTCTGTTATTTTTTTTGCCTACCTAGAATGTTGAGATTCCTGTGTAATGAATAGGTGCTAACTCAAAATCAACATCAAAGTTGATTTGTCACGTGCACAGGATACTGCAGGTGTAAACAGTACAGTGAAATGCTGTGATTTAATTTGTATGTGTTATTATTAAAGGTGATCAGCAGTGAGTACGACAGCGACAGTCTGGTGAACGATGACGAGGGCGTTGTGGCTGCCACCAAGTGTCTGAAGGTATGGGACTTTCTTTATTTACATGTTAGTCATTTATCAGACACTCTTATCCAGAGCGACTTACAGTTATTGCATTCATCTTAAGGTAGCTAGGTGAGACAACCACATTTTAACATTTTACTTAACTTTTAAAGCACTGCAGTTCACAGCCTTGCTCCCTCTAATCTGACAGACATACAACCAAGGAGTTGGTCTATAACTATACCTAGGGATACAACCAAGGAGTTGGTCTTTAACTATACCTAGGGATTAGAACCAAGGAGTTGGTCTATTAACTATACCTAGGGTTAGAACCAAGGGAGTTGATCATTAACTATACCTAGGGTTAGAACCAAGGACTTGGTCTATTAACAATACCTAGGGTTAGAACCAAGGGAGTTGGTCTATTAACAATACCTAGGGTTAGAACCAAGGACTTGGACTATTAACAATACCTAGGGTTAGAACCAAGGGACTTGATATTAACAATACCTAGGGTTAGAACCAAGGAGTTGGTCTATTAACTATACCTAGGGTTAGAACCAAGGAGTTGGTCTATTAACAATACCTAGGGTTAGAACCAAGGAGTTGGACTATAACAATACCTAGGGTTAGAACCAAGGAGTTGGTCTATTAACTATACCTAGGGTTAGAACCAAGGGAGTGGTCTATAACAATAACTAGGGTTAGAACCAAGGAGTTGATATATAACTATACCTAGGGTTAGAACCAAGGAGTTGGTCTATTAACTATACCTAGGGTTAGAACCAAGGAGTTGGTCTTAACTATACCTAGGGTTAGAACCAAGGAGTTGGTCTATTAACTATACCTAGGGTTAGAACCAAGGAGTTGGTCTATTAACTATACCTAGGGTTAGAACCAAGGAGTTGGACTATTAACAATACCTAGGGTTAGAACCAAGGAGTTGGTCTATTAACTATACCTAGGGTTAGAACCAAGGAACTGGACTATAACAATACCTAGGGTTAGAACCAAGGAGTTGACCATTAACTATACCTAGGGTTAGAACCAAGGAGTGTCTATAACTATACCTAGGGTTAGAACCAAGGGGCTGGTCCATTAACTATACCTAGGGTTAGAACCAAGGAGTTGGACTATAACTATACCTAGGGATAGAACCAAGGAGTTGGACTATAACTATACCTAGGGTTAGAACCAAGGAGTTGGTCTGTAACTATACCTAGGGTTAGAACCAAGGACTTGATATTAACTATACCTAGGGTTAGAACCAAGGAGTTGGTCTATAACTATACCTAGGGTTAGAACCAAGGACTGGTCTATTAACAATACCTAGGGTTAGAACCAAGGAGTTGGTCTATTAACTATACCTAGGGATAGAACCAAGGAGTTGGACTATTAACTATACCTAGGGTTAGAACCAAGGGACTGGTCCATAACTATACCTAGGGTTAGAACCAAGGACTTGGTCTATTAACTATACCTAGGGTTAGAACCAAGGATCTATACCTAGGGTAGAACCAAGGAATTGGTCTATAACAATACCTAGGGTTAGAACCAAGGAGTTGGACTATTAACTATACCTAGGGTTAGAACCAAGGGAGTTGGTCTATTAACTATACCTAGGGTTAGAACCAAGGAGTTGGACTATTAACAATACCTAGGGATAGAACCAAGGAGTTGGACCATTAACTATACCTAGGGTTAGAACCAAGGGACTTGGTCTATAACTATACCTAGGGTTAGAACCAAGGAGTTGGTCTATTAACTATACCTAGGGTTAGAACCAAGGACTTGGTCCATTAACTATACCTAGGGTTAGAACCAAGGAGTTGGACTATAACTATACCTAGGGTTAGAACCAAGGGACTATTAACAATACCTAGGGTTAGAACCAAGGGACTGGACTATTAACAATACCTAGGGTTAGAACCAAGGGACTATTAACAATACCTAGGGTTAGAACCAAGGGACTATTAACAATACCTAGGGTTAGAACCAAGGAGTTGGTCTATTAACTATACCTAGGGTTAGAACCAAGGGACTTGGTCTATTAACAATACCTAGGGTTAGAACCAAGGGACTTGGTCTATAACAATACCTAGGGTTAGAACCAAGGAGTTGGTCTATTAACTATACCTAGGGTTAGAACCAAGGGATTGGTCCATTAACTATACCTAGGGTTAGAACCAAGGGAGTCTATTAACAATACCTAGGGTTAGAACCAAGGACTTGGTCTATAAAACTACCTAGGGTTAGAACCAAGGGACTGGATCATTAACAATACCTAGGGTTAGAACCAAGGGACTATTAACAATACCTAGGGTTAGAACCAAGGGGTTGGACTATTAACAATACCTAGGGTTAGAACCAAGGAGCTGGTCTATTAACTATACCTAGGGTTAGAACCAAGGGACTATTAACAATACCTAGGGTTAGAACCAAGGTACTATTAACAATACCTAGGGTTAGAACCAAGGGACTGGACTATTAACAATACCTAGGGTTAGAACCAAGGGACTATTAACAATACCTAGGGTTAGAACCAAGGGACTGGACTATTAACAATACCTAGGGTTAGAACCAAGGGACTGGACCATTAACAATACCTAGGGTTAGAACCAAGGGACTGGACTATTAACAATACCTAGGGTTAGAACCAAGGGACTGGACTATTAACAATACCTAGGGTTAGAACCAAGGGACTGGACTATTAACAATACCTAGGGTTAGAACCAAGGGACTATTAACAATACCTAGGGTTAGAACCAAGGTACTGGACCATTAACAATACCTAGGGTTAGAACCAAGGAGCTGGTCTATAACTATACCTAGGGTTAGAACCAAGGAGTTGGTCTATTAACTATACCTAGGGTTAGAACCAAGGACTTGGTCTATTAACTATACCTAGGGTTAGAACCAAGGGACTGGTCTATAACTATACCTAGGGTTAGAACCAAGGAGTGGTCTATAACAATACCTAGGGTTAGAACCAAGGAGTTGGTCTATTAACTATACCTAGGGTTAGAACCAAGGAGTTGGTCTATTAACTATACCTAGGGTTAGAACCAAGGAGTTGGACTATTAACAATACCTAGGGTTAGAACCAAGGAGTTGGACTATTAACTATACCTAGGGTTAGAACCAAGGAGTTGGACTATTAACTATACCTAGGGTTAGAACCAAGGGACTTGGTCTATAACTATACCTAGGGTTAGAACCAAGGAGTTGGTCTATTAACTATACCTAGGTTAGAACCAAGGAGTTGGTCTATAACTATACCTAGGGTTAGAACCAAGGAGTTGGTCTATTAACTATACCTAGGGTTAGAACCAAGGGGCTGGTCTATTAACTATACCTAGGGTTAGAACCAAGGAGTTGGTCTATAACTATACCTAGGGTTAGAACCAAGGAGTTGGTCTATTAACTATACCTAGGGTTAGAACCAAGGAGTTGGTCTATTAACAATACCTAGGGTTAGAACCAAGGGAGTTGGTCTATTAACTATACCTAGGGTTAGAACCAAGGAGTTGGTCTATAACTATACCTAGGGTTAGAACCAAGGATTGGTCTATAACTATACCTAGGGTTAGAACCAAGGAGTTGGTCTATTAACAATACCTAGGGTTAGAACCAAGGAGTTGGACTGTAACAATACCTAGGGTTAGAACCAAGGGACTGGTCCATTAACAATACCTAGGGTTAGAACCAAGGGACTATTAACAATACCTAGGGTTAGAACCAAGGAGTTGGTCTATAACTATACCTAGGGTAGAACCAAGGAGCTGGTCTATAACAATACCTAGGGTTAGAACCAAGGAGTTGGTCTATAACTATACCTAGGGTTAGAACCAAGGGACTTGGTCCATTAACTATACCTAGGGTTAGAACCAAGGAGTTGGTCTATTAACTATACCTAGGGTTAGAACCAAGGAGCTGGACTATTAACTATACCTAGGGTTAGAACCAAGGAGTTGGTCTATTAACAATACCTAGGGATAGAACCAAGGGACTGGTCCATTAACTATACCTAGGGTTAGAACCAAGGGAGTTGGTCTATTAACAATACCTAGGGTTAGAACCAAGGTTGGTCTATAACAATACCTAGGGTTAGAACCAAGGGACTGGTCCATTAACTATACCTAGGGTTAGAACCAAGGACTTGGTCTATTAACTATACCTAGGGTTAGAACCAAGGAGTTGGACCATTAACTATACCTAGGGTTAGAACCAAGGGACTTGGTCTATTAACAATACCTAGGGTTAGAACCAAGGAGTTGGTCTATTAACTATACCTAGGGTTAGAACCAAGGAGTTGGTCCATTAACAATACCTAGGGTTAGAACCAAGGTACTGGACTATTAACAATACCTAGGGTTAGAACCAAGGGACTATTAACAATACCTAGGGTTAGAACCAAGGGACTATTAACAATACCTAGGGTTAGAACCAAGGGACTGGACCATTAACAATACCTAGGGTTAGAACCAAGGGACTATTAACAATACCTAGGGTTAGAACCAAGGGACTGGTCTATAACAATACCTAGGGTTAGAACCAAGGGACTGGACCATTAACAATACCTAGGGTTAGAACCAAGGGACTGGACCATTAACAATACCTAGGGTTAGAACCAAGGGACTGGACCATTAACAATACCTAGGGTTAGAACCAAGGGACTATTAACAATACCTAGGGTTAGAACCAAGGGACTATTAACAATACCTAGGGTTAGAACCAAGGGACTGGACCATTAACAATACCTAGGGTTAGAACCAAGGGACTGGACCATTAACAATACCTAGGGTTAGAACCAAGGAGTTGGTCTATAACTATACCTAGGGTTAGAACCAAGGAGTTGGACCATTAACAATACCTAGGGTTAGAACCAAGGAGTTGGTCTATTAACTATACCTAGGGTTAGAACCAAGGAGTTGGTCCATTAACTATACCTAGGGTTAGAACCAAGGGACTGGACTATTAACTATACCTAGGGTTAGAACCAAGGAGTTGGTCTATAACTATACCTAGGGTTAGAACCAAGGGGTTGGACTATTAACAATACCTAGGGTTAGAACCAAGGGACTTGGTCTATTAACTATACCTAGGGTTAGAACCAAGGGACTGGTCTATAACTATACCTAGGGATAGAACCAAGGAGTTGGTCTATTAACTATACCTAGGGTTAGAACCAAGGAGTTGGTCTATTAACTATACCTAGGGTTAGAACCAAGGAGTTGGTCTATTAACTATACCTAGGGTTAGAACCAAGGAGTTGGTCTATTAACTATACCTAGGGTTAGAACCAAGGGAGTTGGTCTATTAACTATACCTAGGGTTAGAACCAAGGAGTTGGTCTATTAACTATACCTAGGGTTAGAACCAAGGAGTTGGACTATTAACAATACCTAGGGTTAGAACCAAGGAGTTGGTCTATTAACTATACCTAGGGTTAGAACCAAGGATGGTCTATAACTATACCTAGGGTTAGAACCAAGGGACTTGGTCTATTAACAATACCTAGGGTTAGAACCAAGGAGTTGGTCCATTAACTATACCTAGGGTTAGAACCAAGGAGTTGGTCTATTAACTATACCTAGGGATAGAACCAAGGGGCTGGACTATAACTATACCTAGGGTTAGAACCAAGGAGTTGGTCTATAACAATACCTAGGGTTAGAACCAAGGAGTTGGTCTATTAACAATACCTAGGGTAGAACCAAGGAGTTGGTCTATTAACTATACCTAGGGTTAGAACCAAGGAGTTGGTCTATAACTATACCTAGGGTTAGAACCAAGGAGTTGGACTATTAACTATACCTAGGGTTAGAACCAAGGAGTTGGACTATAACTATACCTAGGGTTAGAACCAAGGGAGTTGGTCTATAACTATACCTAGGGTTAGAACCAAGGAGTTGGTCTATTAACTATACCTAGGGGTAGAACCAAGGAGTTGGTCTATTAACTATACCTAGGGTTAGAACCAAGGAGTTGGTCTATTAACTATACCTAGGGTTAGAACCAAGGAGTTGGTCTATTAACTATACCTAGGGTTAGAACCAAGGACTTGGTCTATTAACTATACCTAGGGTTAGAACCAAGGAGTTGGTCTATAACAATACCTAGGGTTAGAACCAAGGAGTTGGTCTATTAACAATACCTAGGGTTAGAACCAAGGAGTTGGACTATAACTATACCTAGGGTTAGAACCAAGGGAGTTGGTCTTAACTATACCTAGGGTTAGAACCAAGGAGTTGGTCTGTAACTATACCTAGGGTTAGAACCAAGGAGTTGGTCTATTAACTATACCTAGGGTTAGAACCAAGGGGTTGGACCATTAACTATACCTAGGGTTAGAACCAAGGGACTGGACTATTAACTATACCTAGGGTTAGAACCAAGGAGTTGGTCTATTAACTATACCTAGGGTTAGAACCAAGGAGTTGGTCTATTAACTATACCTAGGGTTAGAACCAAGGAGTTGGTCCATGTAACTATACCTAGGGTAGAACCAAGGAGTTGGTCTATTAACTATACCTAGGGTTAGAACCAAGGGAGTTGGACTATTAACTATACCTAGGGTTAGAACCAAGGAGTTGGTCTATTAACTATACCTAGGGTTAGAACCAAGGAGTTGGTCTATTAACTATACCTAGGGTTAGAACCAAGGAGTTGGACTATTAACTATACCTAGGGTTAGAACCAAGGAGTTGGTCTATTAACTATACCTAGGGTTAGAACCAAGGAGTTGGTCTATTAACTATACCTAGGGTTAGAACCAAGGAGTTGGTCTATAACTATACCTAGGGATAGAACCAAGGAGTTGGTCTATTAACAATACCTAGGGTTAGAACCAAGGAGTTGGACTATTAACAATACCTAGGGTTAGAACCAAGGAGTTGGTCTATTAACTATACCTAGGGTTAGAACCAAGGAGTTGGTCTGTAACTATACCTAGGGTTAGAACCAAGGAGTTGGTCTATTAACTATACCTAGGGTTAGAACCAAGGAGTTGGTCTATAACTATACCTAGGGTTAGAACCAAGGAGTTGGTCTATTAACTATACCTAGGGTTAGAACCAAGGGAGTTGGTCTATAACTATACCTAGGGTTAGAACCAAGGAGTTGGTCTATTAACTATACCTAGGGTTAGAACCAAGGAGTTGGTCTATTAACTATACCTAGGGTTAGAACCAAGGAGTTGGTCTATAACTATACCTAGGGTTAGAACCAAGGAGTTGGTCTATTAACAATACCTAGGGTTAGAACCAAGGAGTTGGACTATAACTATACCTAGGGTTAGAACCAAGGGACTTGGTCTATTAACTATACCTAGGGTTAGAACCAAGGAGTTGGACTATTAACTATACCTAGGGTTAGAACCAAGGAGTTGGTCTATAACTATACCTAGGGATAGAACCAAGGAGTTGGACTATAACTATACCTAGGGATAGAACCAAGGAGTTGGTCTATAACTATACCTAGGGTTAGAACCAAGGGAGTTGGTCTATAACTATACCTAGGGATAGAACCAAGGAGTTGGTCTATTAACAATACCTAGGGTTAGAACCAAGGAGTTGGTCTATTAACTATACCTAGGGTTAGAACCAAGGAGTTGGTCTATTAACTATACCTAGGGTTAGAACCAAGGAGTTGGTCTATAACTATACCTAGGGTAGAACCAAGGACTTGGTCTATAACAATACCTAGGGTTAGAACCAAGGGAGTTGGTCTATTAACTATACCTAGGGTTAGAACCAAGGAGTTGGTCTATTAACTATACCTAGGGTTAGAACCAAGGAGTTGGTCTATTAACTATACCTAGGGTTAGAACCAAGGAGTTGGTCTATTAACTATACCTAGGGTTAGAACCAAGGAGTTGGTCTATTAACTATACCTAGGGTAGAACCAAGGAGTTGGTCCATTAACTATACCTAGGGTTAGAACCAAGGGACTTGGTCTATTAACTATACCTAGGGTTAGAACCAAGGACTTGGTCTATAACTATACCTAGGGATAGAACCAAGGAGTTGGTCTATTAACTATACCTAGGGTTAGAACCAAGGAGTTGGTCTATTAACTATACCTAGGGTTAGAACCAAGGAGTTGGTCTATAACTATACCTAGGGTTAGAACCAAGGGACTTGGTCTATAACTATACCTAGGGTTAGAACCAAGGAGTTGGTCTATTAACTATACCTAGGGTTAGAACCAAGGAGTTGGTCTATAACTATACCTAGGGTTAGAACCAAGGAGTTGGTCTATAACTATACCTAGGGTTAGAACCAAGGAGTTGGTCTATTAACTATACCTAGGGATAGAACCAAGGAGTTGGTCTATTAACTATACCTAGGGTTAGAACCAAGGAGTTGGTCTATAACTATACCTAGGGTTAGAACCAAGGAGTTGGTCTATTAACTATACCTAGGGTTAGAACCAAGGAGTTGGTCTATTAACTATACCTAGGGATAGAACCAAGGAGTTGGTCTATTAACTATACCTAGGGTTAGAACCAAGGAGTTGGTCTATTAACTATACCTAGGGTTAGAACCAAGGAGTTGTCTATAACTATACCTAGGGTTAGAACCAAGGAGTTGGTCTATTAACTATACCTAGGGTTAGAACCAAGGAGTTGGTCTATAACTATACCTAGGGTTAGAACCAAGGAGTTGGTCTATTAACTATACCTAGGGTTAGAACCAAGGAGTTGGTCTATTAACTATACCTAGGGATAGAACCAAGGAGTTGGTCTATTAACTATACCTAGGGATAGAACCAAGGAGTTGGTCTATAACTATACCTAGGGTTAGAACCAAGGAGTTGGTCTATTAACTATACCTAGGGTTAGAACCAAGGAGTTGGTCTATAACTATACCTAGGGTTAGAACCAAGGGAGTTGGTCTATAACTATACCTAGGGTTAGAACCAAGGGAGTTGGTCTATTAACTATACCTAGGGTTAGAACCAAGGAGTTGGACTATAACAATACCTAGGTTAGAACCAAGGAGTTGGTCTATAACTATACCTAGGGTTAGAACCAAGGAGTTGGTCTATAACTATACCTAGGGATAGAACCAAGGGAGTTGGTCTATAACTATACCTAGGGTTAGAACCAAGGAGTTGGTCTATTAACTATACCTAGGGATAGAACCAAGGAGTTGGTCTATAACTATACCTAGGGATAGAACCAAGGAGTTGGTCTATAACTATACCTAGGGTAGAACCAAGGAGTTGGTCTATTAACTATACCTAGGGATAGAACCAAGGAGTTGGTCTATTAACTATACCTAGGGTTAGAACCAAGGAGTTGGTCTATAACTATACCTAGGGATAGAACCAAGGAGTTGGTCTATAACTATACCTAGGGTTAGAACCAAGGAGTTGGTCTATTAACTATACCTAGGGATAGAACCAAGGAGTTGGTCTATTAACTATACCTAGGGATAGAACCAAGGAGTTGGTCTATAACTATACCTAGGGTTAGAACCAAGGAGTTGGTCTATAACTATACCTAGGGTTAGAACCAAGGAGTTGGTCTATTAACTATACCTAGGGTTAGAACCAAGGAGTTGGTCTATTAACTATACCTAGGGTTAGAACCAAGGAGTTGGTCTATTAACTATACCTAGGGTTAGAACCAAGGAGTTGGTCTATAACTATACCTAGGGATAGAACCAAGGAGTTGGTCTATAACTATACCTAGGGTTAGAACCAAGGAGTTGGTCTATAACTATACCTAGGGATAGAACCAAGGAGTTGGTCTATAACTATACCTAGGGTTAGAACCAAGGAGTTGGTCTATAACTATACCTAGGGATAGAACCAAGGAGTTGGTCTATAACTATACCTAGGGTTAGAACCAAGGAGTTGGTCTATAACTATACCTAGGGATAGAACCAAGGAGTTGGTCTATAACTATACCTAGGGTTAGAACCAAGGAGTTGGTCTATAACTATACCTAGGGTTAGAACCAAGGAGTTGGTCTATAACTATACCTAGGGTTAGAACCAAGGAGTTGGTCTATAACTATACCTAGGGATAGAACCAAGGAGTTGGTCTGTAACTATACCTAGGGTTAGAACCAAGGAGTTGGTCTATAACTATACCTAGGGATAGAACCAAGGAGTTGGTCTATAACTAGACCTAGGGTTAGAACCAAGGAGTTGGTCTATAACTATACCTAGGGATAGAACCAAGGAGTTGGTCTATAACTATACCTAGGGATAGAACCAAGGAGTTGGTCTATAACTATACCTAGGGTTAGAACCAAGGAGTTGGTCTATAACTATACCTACTGTGTCTTCAGAAAATATTCACACCCCTTGACTTTTTCCACATTTTGTTGTGTTACAGCCTTAATTTAAAATGGATTAAATTGAGATTTTGTCTCACTGGCCAACACACTACCCCATAATGTCAGTGGAATTAATTTTTCATTTTTTCTTTACAAATTAATTAAAAATGAAAAGCTGAAATGTTTTGAGTCAATAAGTATTCAACCCTTTTGTTATGGCAAGCCTAAATAAGTTCAGGAGTAAAAATTTGCTTAACAAGTCACATAATAAGTTGCATGGACTCTGTGTGCCAATAACAGTGTTTAACATGATTTTTAATGACTACCTCATCTCTGTACCCCACACATACAATTATCTGTAAGGTCCCTCAGTCGAGCAGTGGATTTCAAACACAGATTCAACCATAAAGACCAGGGATGTTTTCCAACGCCTCACAAAGAAGGGCACCTATTGGTAGATGGGTAAAAATAAAAAAAAAGCAGACATTGAATATCCCTTTGAGCATGGTGAAGTTATTAGTTACACTTTGGATGGTGTATCAATACACCCAGTCACTACAAAGATACAGGCGTCCTTCCTAACTCAGTTGTCGGAGAGGAAGGAAACCACTCAGGGATTTCACCACGAGGCCAATGGTGACTTTAAAACAGTTACAGAGTTGAATGGCTGTGATAGGAGAAAACTGAGGATGGATCAACAACATTGTAGTTACTCCACAATACTAACCTAATTGACAGAGTGAAAAGAAGGAAGCCTGTACAGAATACAAATATTCCAAAACATGCATCCTGTTTGCAATAAGGCACTACAGTAAAACAGCAAAAAAATATGTCAAAGAAATGAACTTTTATGTCCTGAATACAAACCTTTCTGTTTGGGGCAAATCCAACACAACACATTGAGTACCACTTCATATTTTCAAGCATGATGGTGGCTGCATCACGTTATGGGTATGCTTGTCATCTGCAAGGAATAGGGATTTTTTTAGGATAAAAAGAAACTGAATAGAGCACAGGCGCAATTCATTCCAAAGGTGTTTGATTGGGTTAAGGTCATGGCTCTGTGCAGGCCAGTCAAGTTCTTCCACACCGATCTCAACAAACAATTTCTGTATGGACCTCTCTTTGTGCATTGTCATGCTGAAACAGGAAAGGGCCTTCCCCAAACTGTTGCCACAAAGTTGGAAGCACAGAATCATCTAGAATGTCATTGTATGCTGTAGTGTTAAGATTTCCCTTCACTGGAATTAAGGGGCCTAGCCCGAACCATGAAAAACAGCCCCAGACCATTATTCCTCCTCCACCAAACTTTACAGTTGTCACTATGCATTGGGGCAGGTAGATTCGTCTGTCGGACTGCCAGATGGTGAAGCGTGATTCAGCATTCCAGAGAACGCGTTTCCACTGCTCCGGATGTCCAATGGTGGCGAGCTTTACACCACTCCAGCCGACGCTTGGCATTGCGCATGGTGATCTTAGGCTTGTGTGCGGCTGCTCGGCCATGGAAATCCATTTCATAAAGCTCCCGACGAACAGTTCTTGTGCTGACGTTTCTTCCAGAGGCAGTTTGGTACTCGGTAGTGACTGTTGCAATTGAGGACAGATTATTTTTACGTGCTTCAGCACTCGGCGGTCCCGTTCTGTGAGCTTGTGTGGCCTACCACTTCGCGGCTGAGCCGTTGTTGCTCCTAGATGTTTCCACTTCACAATAACAGCACTTACAGTTGACCGGGGCAGCTCTAGCAGGGCAGAAATGTGACGAACTGACTTGTTGGAAAGGTGGCATCCTATGATGGTGCCACGTTGAAAGTCACTGAGCTCTTCAGTAAGGCCATTCTACTGCCAATGTTTGTCCATGGAGATTGCATGGCTGTGTTCTCGATTTTATACACCTGTCAGCAACGGTGTAGCTGAAATAGAATCCACTCATTTGAAGGGGTGTCCACATACCTTTGTGTGTATATATAGTGTACACTGGATTTGTTTACCAAGATGACATTGAATGTTCTTGAGTTGCCTAGTTACAATTTTGACTTAAATCGGCTTGAAATTCTATGGCAAGACTTGAAAATTGCTGTCTAGCAATGATCAACAACCAACTTGACAGATCTTGAAGAATTTAAAAAGAATAATGTGCAAATATTGTTCAACCAGGTGTGGAAAGCTCTTAGACTTACCCAGAAAGACTCACAGCTGTAATCGCTGCCAAATTTGATTTTAACATGTATAGACTCAGGGGTGTAAAATACTTATGTAAATTAGGTATTTCTGTATTTCATTTTCAATACATTTGCTATAATTTCTAAAAACAAGTTTTCACTTTGTCATTCTTGGGTATGGTGTGTAGATTGGTGAGGGGGAAAACAACAACAATTTAATCAATTTTAAATTCAGGCTGTAACAAAAAAGGGGTGTGAATACTTTCTGAAGACAGGGTGTAGAACCAAGGCCAGGAAAATCCTTTATCATGATTTAGCCCCACAGCTATGGGTCGATGGTAAGAGGGGCAGACACAGTCAAGGTTTTTAAATCACGTTTGCCTTTTTAGTTTTTAATAAATTATTTTACTGTAATTTTAGCTTTTTCTTTACATCAACGATTTCACAATTATTTGAGACATTTTATAGTTGTAATTGTATTGTTTTACGGTAAAGTGTGTTGTGATTTTAAATGCACTACAAAATAATGTTTGATTCTGTTTGAAGCTGGTGTTCTACGCCAACGTGCTGGGAGGTGACCTCGATACGGGCCACAACGAAGAGGAGGTATGACATGTTATGGCTGGAGCAGCCTACTAATGTTTATTATCTAATAAACTAGAAAGGTATTTGTCCATGAAGAGAAGTTGTGTGACTTGGTTTAACTGTTTTGGTAGCCCTTTCCACTTCAATACGGATTGAAAATGGCAGATTTCGTCTTGACTGATAACCGTTATAAATTTGAGCACAGCACGCAACAAGAAGTTGCCACCATCCCTCCCACTAATTGGGCTACTTTTTCACATTTGTTGTTGTCTGATTGAGGTAAATGCTGTAAATGGAGGGGAGAGGATGTGTTCTGACAGATGAGATGCTGAGGATGCTGTAAATGGAGGGGAGAGGATGTGTTCTGACAGATGAGATGCTGAGGATGCTGTAAATGGAGAGGAGAGGATGTGTTCTGACCGATGAGACGTTGAGGATGCTGTAAATGGAGAGGAGAGGATGTGTTCTGACCGATGAGATGCTGAGGATGCTGTAAATGGAGAGGAGAGGATGTGTTCTGACCGATGAGACGCTGAGGATGCTGTAAATGGAGAGGAGAGGATGTGTTCTGACAGATGAGATGCTGAGGATGCTGTAAATGGAGAGGAGAGGATGTGTTCTGACCGATGAGATGCTGAGGATGCTGTAAATGGAGAGGAGAGGATGTGTTCTGACAGATGAGATGCTGAGGATGCTGTAAATGGAGAGGAGAGGATGTGTTCTGACCGATGAGATGCTGAGGATGCTGTAAATGGAGAGGAGAGGATGTGTTCTGACCGATGAGACGCTGAGGATGCTGTAAATGGAGGGGAGAGGATGTGTTCTGACAGATGAGATGCTGAGGATGCTGTAAATGGAGGGGAGAGGATGTGTTCTGACCGATGAGATGCTGAGGATGCTGTAAATGGAGAGGAGAGGATGTGTTCTGACCGATGAGACGTTGAGGATGCTGTAAATGGAGGGGAGAGGATGTGTTCTGACCGATGAGATGCTGAGGATGCTGTAAATGGAGAGGAGAGGATGTGTTCTGACCGATGAGACGTTGATGATTATAATAAATCCCGCTTTGATGTCATACAAGCAAACCAAACACCCATGAGTCCAAATGTGCGCTTCACATTTCCATATCTGAAAACTCATGTCATTTACAGGATCAACGTTTATGATCGCTATGTTTGATCCACAGTTACAAGGATGACTTGTTATACCCTGGGTTGCCCTGAACAGAATGAGCCTGTTTGTCGTATTGGGAAGTAAATTATGTGCAGAACACGCACTTCAATGCACTAATGACCAAAATTACAATCTATTTGTCTGAAGTGCCTTTTGAAAGCCCTATTTGGGACTAGTATTAGGCAAGTAGCCTTGGCTTGTGTGAGCCGGAACGGCTCGAAGGGCAGGAGCCGATCTCCTGTTTCTGTAGCGGGTACAAGTACAGCCCCTGGACAGGATGCCAGTCTATCTCCTGTTTCTGTAGGGTGAGGCAGCTTGATGTACAGTACACCCCCTGGACAGGACACTAGTCTATCTCCTGTTTCTGTAGGGTGAGGCAGCTTGATGTACAGTACACCCCCTGGACAGGACGCCAGTCTATCGCAGGTCCTTACCCCCAAATCTATCTCCTTAATGCTGAGTGCCAAGCAGAGACACATCAGGTCCCATTTTTACAGTCTTTGGATATGACTCTGCCAGAGATTGAACTCACAACCTTCCCAGTCGCAGGACACTTTAACCACAAGGCCACTGAGTTGGTTATAGAATGTGGGTTATGTAATTATTACCCCAGCATGTCCGTTCTTCCAGTAGACGATTCGGACGGGATTAGTTTGATCTAATTGCCGCTGTAATTCTTCCTTTTTTTTTTCTCATTCAAAATGTACCGTTATGACGGAAGCCTGGAGGCTCTTCTAGGCATGAAGATATTTCAGATGTCTAGGGATAACCTAATATTGGCCTTCAGTTCAGATGTCTAGGGATAACCTAATATTGGCCTTCAGTTCAGATGTCTAGGGATAACCTAATATTGGCCTTCAGTTCAGATGTCTAGGGATAACCTAATATTGGCCTTCAGTTCAGATGTCTAGGGATAACCTAATATTGGCCTTCAGTTCAGATGTCTAGGGATAACCTAATATTGGCCTTCAGTTCAGATGTCTAGGGATAACCTAATATTGGCCTTCAGTTCAGATGTCTAGGGACACCAGTTAGACCTCTCAGCCAAACCCACAGTTAGGAGACACCAGTTAGACCTCTCAGCCAAACCCACAGTTAGGAGACACCAGTTAGACCTCTCAGCCAAACCCACAGTTAGGAGAGGTGTGGCCACCTGGAGACACCAGTTAGACCTCTCACTCAAACCCACAGTTAGGAGAGGTGTGGCCGCCTGGAGACACCAGTTAGACCTCTCACTCAAACCTTTGTAATAGTTTTTTCTTATCTTGTACCTACTCCAAAAGTTCAATGAATATTCTTATTATGTTACTGAATGTATCCAGAGTATTTTCAGATTTCGTCATCAACAAATGCTGTGAAAAGTACAGTAAATGTAAAATGCACATCAAATCAACAGTGTAATGTTTGGATCCAGTCTTGTGTCAGGTGACCTGTTGTGTCCTCACCTTGGGTCTAATCATTTCCCCATCATCCCCAAAGTGTTCTCTTTCGATTGCTACCACGGTCATGTGGTTCTTCTGTAAGAAACATTTTACATTTGGCCCTATCCATATAGGTCAATTTCCAGAAGTGTAAGGGGTCAAGTTATTTTTATGCTAGTGGGAGAAGTTTTAAAAAGTGCAAATTGAATCAATCAGGAGGAGGAGCCTCCGTCTGAGTCCAGCGAGCTCACCCTGCAGGAGCTCATGGGGGAGGAGAGGAGGAACAAGAAGGGGCCCCGGGTCGACCCTCTGGAGAAGGTGAGGAGAGACAATGGAAATAAGTTAACTTTCTTTTAAATAAATCACTTTTTCTTTGTGTTCTTAATGATTTACAGTTCATTCGGAAAGTATTCAGACCCCTTGACTATTTCCACGATTTGTTACGTTACAGCCTTATTCTAAAATGGATTAAAAAATGTTTTCCCCCTCATCAATCTACACACAATACCCCATAATGACAAAGCAAAAACAGGTTTTTAGACATTTTTGCAGATGTATTAAAAATACAAAACTGAAATATCACATTTACATAAGTATTCAGACCCTTTACTCAGTACTTTGTTGAAGCACCTTTGGCAGCGATTACAACCTCGAGTCTTCTTGGGTATGACGCTACAAGCTTGGCACACCTGAATTTGGGGAGTTTCTCCCATTCTTCTCTGCAGATCCTACCAAGCTCTGTCAGGTTGGATGGGGAACGTCGCTGCACAGCTATTTTCAGGTCTCTCCAAAGATGTTCGATCGGGATCAAGTCTGGGATCTGGCTGGGCCACTCAAGGACATTCAGAGACTTGTCCCGAAGCCACTCCTGCATTGTTTTAGCTGTGTGCTTAGGGCCGTTGTCCTGTTGGAAGGTGAACCTTCGCCCCAGTCTGAGGTCCTGAGCGCTCTGGAGCAGGTTTTCATCAAGGATCTCTCTGTACTTTGCTCCGTTCATCTTTCCCTCGATCCTGACTAGTCTCCCAGTCGCTGCCGCTGAAAAACATCCCCACAGCATGATGCTGCCACCACCATGCTTCACCGTAGGGATGGTGCCAGATTTCCTCCAGACGTGACGCTTGGCATTCAGGCCAAAGAGTTGAATCTTGGTTTCATCAGACCAGAGAATCTTGTTTCTCATGGTCTGAGAGTCCTTTAGGTGCCTTTTGGCAAATTCCAAGCGGGCTGTCATGTGCCTTTTTACTGAGGAGTGGCTTCCGTCTGGCCACTCTACCATAAAGGCCTGATTGGTGGAGTGCTGCAGAGATGGTTGTCCTTCTGGAAGGTTCTCCCATCTCCACAGAGGAACTCTGGAGCTTTGTCAGAGTGACCATGCTCAGTTTGGCCGGGCGGGCAGCTCTAGAGTCTTGGTGGTTCCAAACTTCTTCCATTTAAGAATGATAGAGGCCACTATGTTTTGGCACCCTTCCCCAGATCTGTGCTTTGACACAGTCCTGTCTCGGAGCACTACGGACAATTGCTTTGACCTCATGGCTTGGTTTTTGCTCTGACATGCACTGTCAACAGTGGGACCTTATATAGACAGGTGTGTGCCTTTCCAAATCATGTCCAATCGATTGAATTGACCACAGATGGACTCCAATCAAGTTGTAGAAACATCTCAAGGATGATCAATGGAAACAGGATGCACCGGAGCTCAATTTAGAGTCTCATAGCAAAGGGTCTTAATACTTATGTAAATAAATGCAAGCATTTCTAAAAACCTGTTTTCACTTTGTCATTATGGGATATTGTGTGTAGATTGATGAGGGGGAAAAAATAATTTCATCCATTTTAGAATAAGGCTGTAACGAAACAAAACGTTGGAAAGTCAAGGGGTCTCAATACTTTCCAAATGCACTGTAAATACTTTTGTGTTATCCTCAATGATTGAAATACTTTGTTATCCACAATAATTTAAATACTTTGTGTTAACCACATGGATTTTAAAAGCATTGTATCCACGCGTGGTTGATATGTTTTTAAAATGATCAAATCAAAAGGAGCTGGGCGTCAGGACACTGGACTGTAGACGGCCCCTCATTCCCTTCGAGGAGTTTGTCAACGAGCCGCTGAACGATGTTCTAGAGATGGACAAGGACTTCACCTTCTTCAAGGTGGACTCCGAGAGCAAGTTCTCCTTCCAGACCTGCCCATTCATCCTCAACGCCTGCACAAAGAGCCTGGGTCTTTACTACGACAACCGCATCAGTATGTACAGCGAGAGGAGGATCACTGCCCTCTACAGCCTGGTGCAAGGACAGCAGCTCAACCCATACCTCCGGCTCAAAGTACGACGAGACCACATCATAGACGACGCCCTCGTCAGGGTGAGTCACAAACAACACACACACACACACACACACACACACACACACACACACACACACACACACACACATATATATATATATACATACATACATACATACAGTTGAAGTCGGAAGTTTACATACACCTTAGCCAAATACGTTTAAACTAAGTTTTCACAATTCCTGACATTTAACACTAGTAAAAATTCCCTGTCTTAGGTCAGTTAGGATCACCACTTTATTTTAAGAATGTGAAATGTCAGAATAATACTAGAGAGTGATTTATTTAAGCTTTTATTTCTTTCATCACATTCCCAGTGGGTCAGAAGTTTACATACACTCAATTAGTATTTGGTAGCATTGCCTTTAAATTGTTTAACTTGGGTCAAACGTTTCGGGTAGCCTTCCACAAGCTTCCCACAATAAATTGGGTGAATTTTGGCCCATTCCTCCTGACAGAGCTGGTGTAACTGAGTCAGGTTTGTAGGCCTCCTTGCTCACACACGCCTTTTCAGTTCTGCCCAAAAAATTTCTATAGGATTGAGGTCAGGGCTTTGTGATGGCCACTCCAATACCTTGACTTTGTTGTCCTTAACCCATTTTGCCACAACTTTGGAAGTATGCTTGGGGTCATTGTCCATTTGGAAGACCCATTTGCGACCAAGCTTTAACTTCCTGACTGATGTCTTGAGATGTTGCTTCAATATATCCACATCATTTTCCTTCCTCATGATGCCATCTATTTTGTGAAGTGCACCAGTCCCTCCTGCAGCAAAGCACCCCCACAACATGAGGCTGCCACCCCCGTGCTTCACGGTTGGGATGATGTTCTTCGGCTTGCAAGTGACCCCCTTTTTCCTCCAAACATAACGATGGTCATTATGGCCAAACAGTTCTATATGTGTTTCATCAGACCAGAGGACATTTCTCCAAAAAGTATGATCTTTGTCCCCGTGTGAAGTTGAAAACCGTAGTCTGGCTTTTTTATTGCGGTTTTGGAGCAGAGGCTTCTTCCTTGCAGAGCGGCCTTTCAGGTTATGTCGATATAGGACTCGTTTTACTGTGGATATAGATACTTTTGTACCTGTTTCTTCCAGCATCTTCACAAGGGCCTTTGCTGTTGTTCTGGGATTGATTTGCACTTTTCGCACCAAAGTACGTTAATCTCTAGGAGACAGAACACGTCTCCTTCCTGAGCAGTATGACGGCTGCGTGGTCCCATGGTGTTTATACTTGCGTACTATTGTTTGTACAGATGAACGTGGTACCTTCAGGTGTTTGGAAATTGCTCCCAAGGATGAACCAGACTTGTGGAGGTCTACAATTGTTTTTCGGAGGTCTTGGCTGATTTTCTTTTGATTTTCCAATGATGTCAAGCAAAGAGGCACTGAGTTTGAAGGTAGGCCTTGAAATACATCCACAGTAAACCTCCAATTGACTCAAATGATGTCAATTAGCCTATCAGAAGCTTCTAAAGCTATGACATCATTTTCTGGAATTTTCCAAGCTGTTTAAATGCACAGTCAACTTAGTGTATGTAAACTTCTGACCCACTAGAATTGTGATACAGTGAATTATAAGTGAAATAATCTGTCTCTAAACAATTGTTGGAAAAATTACTTGTGTCATGCACAAAGTAGATGTCCTAACCGACTTGCCAAAACTATAGTTTGTTAACAAGACATTTGTGGAGTGGTTGAAAAACGAGTTTGAATGATTCCAACCTAAGTGTATATAAACTTCCCACTTCAACTGTACATGTCTATGACTATATACATAGGGCAGCAGCATCTAAGGTGCAGGGTTGAGTAGCCGGCTAGTGACAGTGACTAAGTTCTGGGTACTGGGTGGAAGCCGGCTAGTGATGGCTATTTAACAGTCTGATGGCCTTGAGATAGAAGCTGTTTTTCAGTCTCTCGGTCCCAGCTGTAAATGTCTTCGAGGGCAGGCAGTGTGCCCCCGGTGATGTGTTGGGAAGACCGCACCACCTTCTGGAGAGCCCTGCAGTTGCGGGCGGTGCAGTTGCCGTACCAGGCGGTGATACAGCCCGACAGGATGCTCTCAATGGTGCATCTGTAAATGGTTGTGATGGTCTTCGGGGCCAAGCTGAATTTCTTTCAGCCTCCTGAGGTTGAAGAGGCCCTGTTGCACCTTCTTCACCACACTGTCTGTGTGGGTGGACCATTTCAGATTGTCAGTGATGTGTACGCCGAGGAACTTGAAGCTTTTGTCCCTCTACACTGCGGCCCTTTGTTTTGTTGATGTTGAGGGAGAGGTTATTTACCTGCCACCACCCTGCCAGGGCCTTCACCTCCTCCCTATAGGCTGTCTCGTCATTGTTGGTAATCAAGCCTACCACTGTTGTGTCGTTTGCAAACTTGATGATTGAGTTTGAGGCGTGCTTGGCCACACAGTCATGGGTGAACAGGGAGTACAGGAGGGGGCTGAGCACTCACCCTTGTGGGGCCCCAGTGTTGAGGATCAGCGTAGTGAAGGTGTTGTTTCCTACCTTCACCACCTGGGGGCGGCCCGTCAGGAAGTCCAGGACCCAGCTGCACAGGGCGGTGTTCAGACCCAGGGCCCCGAGCTTAATGATGAGCTTGGAGGGGACAATGGTGTTGAAGGCTGAGCTATAGTCAATGAACAACATTCTGACGTAGGTATTCCTTTTGTCCAGATGGGATAGGGCAGTGTGCAGTGTGATGGCGATTGCATCATCCGTGGATCTGTTGGGGCGGTATGCAAATTGAAGTGGGTCTAGGGTGTCAGGTAAGGTAGAGGTGATATGATCCTTGACTAGCCTCTCAAAGCACTTCATGATGACAGAAGTGAGTGCTACTGGGCGATAGTCATTTAGTTCAGTTACCTTTTCTGTCTTGGGTACAGGAACAATGGTGGCCATCTTGAAGCAAGTGGAGACAGCAGACTGGGATAGGGAGAGATTTAATATGTCCATAAACACTCCAGCCAGCTGGTCTGCGCATGCTCTGAGGACGCGGCTAGGGATGCCGTCTGGGCCGGCAGCCTTGCGAGGGTTAACACGCTGAAATGTCTTACTCACATTGGCCACAGAGAACGAGAGCCCACAGTCCTCTTGAGCGGGCCACGTCGTTGGCACTGTGTTATCCTCAAAGCGAGTGAAGAAGGTGTTTAGCTTGTCTGGGAGCGAGACGTCGGTGTCGGCAACGTGGCTGGTTTTCCTTTTGTAGTCCGTGATTGTCTGGAGTCCCTGCCACTGACGTCTTGTATCTGAGCTATTTAATTGCGACTGCACTTTGTTTCTGTACTGACGTTTTGCCCGTTTGATTGCCTTATGGAGGGAAAGAATAACTACACTGTTTTATATTCAACCATATTCCCAGTCACCTTGCTGTGGTTTGCGCTTTCAGTTTTGCTGCCATCTATCCACAGTTTTTGATTTGGATAGGTTTTAATCGTCACAATTGGAACAACATCCCCTATACACTTCCCAATGAACTCCGTCATTGTGTTACGTCAATGTTATTCTCAGAGGTCACCCGGAACGTATCCCAGTCCGCGTGATCAAAACAATCTTGAAGCATGGATTCCGATTGGTCAGACCAGCGTTGAATAGATATTAGCACGGATAATTCTTGTTTGAGTTTCTGCCTATAGGAAGGGAGGAGCAGAATTAAGTCATGATCCGATTTGCCGAAGGGAGATCGGGGATAGGGCCTTGTAGCCATCCCGGAAGGGAGAGTAACAATGTTCGAGAGTTTTTGAAGCACGAGTACTACAGGCAATGTGTTGATAGAACTTCGGTAGTGTTTTCCTCAGATTTACTTTGTTAAAGTCCCCAGCTACCATAAATGCGGCCTCAGGATATACAGTTTCCAGTTTGCACAATGTCCTGTGTAGTTCCTTGAGCGCCGTTGTGGTGTCGGCTTGAGGGGGAATATACACAGCTGTGACGATGACCGAAGAGAATTATCTCGGGAGGTGAGGACTCTGCGGTCGGTATTTGATTGAGGTATTCTAGGTCGGGTGAATAAAAGGACTTGAGTTCCTGTACGTTACCACAATTACACCATGAGTAGTTAATCATGAAACATACACCGCATTTCTTCTTTCCGGAGAGTTCTTTATTCCTGTCTGCGAGATGTACTGGACGGGGACAGTATATTAGGAGAGAGCCATGATTCCGTGAAACAGAGCATGTTACAGTCCCTGATGTCTCTCTGGAAGGAGATCCTCGCCCTGAGCTCGTCTACTTTATTGTCCAGGGACTTAACATTAGCGAGTAATATACTCGGAAGCGGTGGAAGTCCACTCCGAATACCTCTTCTCTGCCGGTGGCGTCTTGGAGCAGCCTCTGGGATAAGTTCAAGCGCCTTGGGGGGTACGAACAAAGCATCCAATTCAGGAGAGTCGTATTTCTGTTCGAAATGCAGGTGAGTTAGCACCGCTCTGATATCCAAAAGGGATTTCCGTCTGTATGTAAAAAACGCATAAAAAATTCTGGGTTAATAATGTAAGAAATAACAACAACTAAAAGACTTCATCTGTCTTAATGATTTCATCAGACAAGCTCAGTGCATATAGTTGATTAGATTAAAACACATAGGATGTGTCAATATATGGAAAAATACACATTTTAAATGTCTACCAATCGATTGGTCGAAAGAACAGACTACTCTCGGTCGACCAAGACCAGGCTGGTGCTATGGTTCCTCTGTGTGTCTGTCTTAATCCTCCTAACCTGCTTTCTGTGTCCTACAGTTGGAGATGATCGCCATGGAGAACCCAGCGGACCTGAGAAAGCAGCTGTTTGTCGAGTTTGAAGGAGAGCAGGGCGTCGACGAGGGAGGGGTGTCCAAAGAGTTCTTCCAGCTGGTGCTGGAGGAGATGTTCAACCCTGATATTGGTGAGATGTTCAACTCTGATATTGGTGAGATGTTCAACTCTGATATTGGTGAGATGTTCAACCCTGATATTGGTGAGATGTTCAACTCTGATATTGGTGAGATGTTCAACCCTGATATTGGTGAGATGTTCAACCCTGATATTGGTGAGATGTTCAATTCTGATATTGGTGAGATGTTCAACCCTGATATTGGTGAGATGTTCAATCCTGATATTGGTGAGATGTTCAAACCTGATATTGGTGAGATGTTCAAACCTGATATTGGTGAGATGTTCAACCCTGATATTGGTGAGATGTTCAACCCTGATATTGGTGAGATGTTTAACCCTGATATTGGTGAGATGTTCTGCTTGGAATTGAATGCTGTATCTGTTGTTGATGTTAAGGCTTTGCGTTATACATGCTGTTATATGTAAGCCAAAGACACATTTCTATATACAGTGCAATCGGAAAGTACATTACAGCCTTATTCTAAAATAGATAAAATACTTTTTTTCCCTCATCAATTTACATACAATACCAAATAATGATAAAGCGAAAACAAGTTTTTAGAAATATTTGCAAATGTAAAAAAATTATAGATACCTTATTTGCATAAGTATTCAGACCCTTTGCTATGAGACTCGATATTGAGCTCAGAAGCATCCTGTTTCCATTGATCATCCTTGAGATGTTTCTACAACTTGATTGGAGTCCACCTGTGGTAAATTAAATTGATTGGACATGATTTGGAAAGGCACACACCTGTCTATATAAGGTCCCACAGTTGACAGTGCATGTCAGAGCAAAAACCAAGCCATGAGGTCGAAGGAATTGTCCGTAGAGCTCTGAGACAGGATTGTGTTGAGGCACAGATCTGGGGAAGGGTACCAAAAAATGTCTACAGCATTGAAGTTCCCCAAGGACACAGTGGCCTCTATCATTCTTAAATGGAAGAAGTTTGGAACCACCGAGACTCTTCCTAGAGCTGGCCGCCCGGCCAAACTGAACAATCGGGGGAGAAGGGCCTTGGTCAGGGAGGTGACCAAGAACCCGATGGTCACTCTGGCAGAGCTCTAGAGTTCCTCTGTGGAGATGGGAGAACCTTCCAGAAGGACAAACATCTCTGCAGCACTCCACCAATCAGGCCTTTATGGTACAGTAGCCAGACGGAAGCCACTCCTCAGTAAAAAGCATATGACAGTCCGCTTGGAAACAAGATTCTCTGGTCTGATGAAACCAAGATTCAACTCTTTGGCCTGAATGCCAAGAGCCACGTCTGGAGGAAACCTGGCACCATCCCTACGGTGAAGCATGGTGGTGGCAGCATCATGCTGTGGGGATGTTTTTCAGTGGCAGCGACTGGGAGACTAGTCAGGATTGAGGCAAAGATGAACAGAGCAAAGTACAGAGAGATCCTTGATGAAAACCTGCTCCAGAGCGCTCAGGACCTCAGACTGGGGCCAAGGTTCACCTTCCAACAGGACAACGACCGTAAACACACAGCCAAGACAATGCAGGAGTGGCTTCGGGACAAGTCTCTGAATGTCCTTGAGTGGCCCAGCCAGAGCCCGGACTTGAACCCGATCGAACATCTCTGGAGAGACCTAAAATAGCTGTGCAGCGACGCTCCCCATCCAACCTGACAGAGCTTGGGAGGATCTGCAGAGAAGAATGGGAGAAACTCCCCAAATACAGGTGTGCCAAGCTTGTAGCGTCATACCCAAGAAGACTCGAGGCTGTAATCGCTGCCAAAGGTGCTTCAACAAAGTACTGACTAAAGGGTCTGAATACTTACGTAAATGTGTTATTTCAGATTGTTATTTTTAATACATTTGCAAAAATGTCTAAAAACCTGTTTTTGCTTTGTCATTGAGTTATTGTGTGTAGATTGATGAGGGTGGGAAAACAATTTAATCAATTTTAGAATAAGGCTGTAACGTAACAAAATGTGGAAAAAGTCAAGGGATATGAATACTTTCCGAATGCACTGTATGTAAAGCCAAAGACACATTTCTATAAAAAAAAAATTTTGACGTTTTAAACTTGAACTTAATATTCACAAACAAATTGTCCATCTGTGGTCACGGTATTAATGTCCAGTGGTCCTTCCCTCCCTCCTCCAGGTATGTTTACGTATGATGAGTCCACCAAGCTGTTCTGGTTCAACCCGTCCTCTCTGGAGAACGAGGCCCAGTTCTCCCTGATAGGCATCGTCCTGGGCCTGGCCATCTACAACAACTGCATCCTGGATGTTCACTTTCCCATGGTGGTCTACAGGAAACTGATGGGGAAGAAAGGCACCTATCTGGACCTGGCAGACTCACACCCGGTACTGGAACATGCTGAAATATGTTTTAAATGTCATTTTTAATAGATCTATGTCATTTAAAGAGTGTTTCAGGTTAGACAACTACTACAAGGACTCAGTATTCTATTTTGATTAAAAACCTTCTAAATACATAATATAGCATCTGTATCCCTGTTAAATACATATTAATATAGCATCTGTATCCCTGTTAAATACATATTAATGTAGCATGTGTATCCCTGTTAAATACATATTAATATAGCATCTGTATCCCTGTTAAATGCATATTAATATAGCATCTGTATCCCTGTTAAATACATATTAATGTAGCATGTGTATCCCTGTTAAATACATATTAATATAGCATCTGTATCCCTGTTAAATACATATTAATGTAGCATGTGTATCCCTGTTAAATACATATTAATTTAGCATCTGTATCCCTGTTAAATGCATATTAATATAGCATCTGTATCCCTGTTAAATACATATTAATGTAGCATGTGTATCCCTGTTAAATACATATTAATTTAGCATCTGTATCCCTGTTAAATGCATATTAATATAGCATGTGTATCCCTGTTAAATATATATTAATATAGCATCTGTATCCCTGTTAAATACATATTAATATAGCATCTGTATCCCTGTTAAATACATATTAATGTAGCATCTGTATCCCTGTTAAATACATATTAATATAGCATCTGTATCCCTGTTAAATACATATTAATGTAGCATGTGTATCCCTGTTAAATACATATTAATTTAGCATCTGTATCCCTGTTAAATGCATATTAATATAGCATGTGTATCCCTGTTAAATATATATTAATATAGCATCTGTATCCCTGTTAAATACATATTAATATAGCATCTGTATCCCTGTTAAATACATATTAATATAGCATGTGTATCCCTGTTAAATACATATTAATGTAGCATGCTTATCCCTGTTAAATACATATTAATATAGCATCTGTATCCCTGTTAAATATATATTAATATAGCATCTGTATCCCTGTTAAATACATATTAATATAGCATCTGTATCCCTGTTAAATACATATTAATATAGCATGTGTATCCCTGTTAAATACATATTAATGTAGCATGCTTATCCCTGTTAAATACATATTAATATAGCATCTGTATCCCTGTTAAATACATATTAATATAGCATCTGTATCCCTGTTAAATACATATTAATATAGCATGTGTATCCCTGTTAAATACATATTAATGTAGCATCTGTATCCCTGTTAAATACATATTAATATAGCATCTGTATCCCTGTTAAATACATATTAATATAGCATGTGTATCCCTGTTAAATACATATTAATGTAGCATGCTTATCCCTGTTAAATGCATATTAATATAGCATGTGTATCCCTGTTAAATATATATTAATATAGCATCTGTATCCCTGTTAAATACATATTAATATAGCATCTGTATCCCTGTTAAATACATATTAATATAGCATGTGTATCCCTGTTAAATACATATTAATGTAGCATGCTTATCCCTGTTAAATACATATTAATATAGCATCTGTATCCCTGTTAAATGCATATTAATATAGCATGTGTATCCCTGTTAAATACATATTAATGTAGCATGCTTATCCCTGTTAAATACATATTAATATAGCATCTGTATCCCTGTTAAATACATATTAATATAGCATGTGTATCCCTGTTAAATACATATTAATGTAGCATGCTTATCCCTGTTAAATACATATTAATATAGCATCTGTATCCCTGTTAAATACATATTAATATAGCATGTGTATCCCTGTTAAATACATATTAATGTAGCATGCTTATCCCTGTTAAATACATATTAATATAGCATCTGTATCCCTGTTAAATACATATTAATATAGCATGTGTATCCCTGTTAAATATATATTAATGTAGCATGCTTATCCCTGTTAAATACATATTAATGTAGCATGTTCAAAGATTATAGAACAGTTTTGTGTTGCCCCTTCTGACTATCGATCTTAGTGGGAACTGCTGATGTGTTGTAGTTGAGATTATTGATTGATTGATTTGATTAGGATCCCCATTAGCTGTTGATCATACATCCATTATACTAACTGATAGCATGTGGTCTCTCCCATTATACTGACTGATAGCATGTGGTCTCTCCCATTATACTGACTGATAGCCTGTGGTCTCTCCCATTATACTGACTGATAGCCTGTGGTCTCTCCCATTATACTGACTGATAGCCTGTGGTCTCTCCCATTATACTGACTGATAGCCTGTGGTCTCTCCCATTATACTGACTGATAGCCTGTGGTCTCTCCCATTATACTGACTGATAGCCTGTGGTCTCTCCCATTATACTGACTGATAGCCTGTGGTCTCTCCCATTATACTGACTGATAGCCTGTGGTCTCTCCCATTATACTGACTGATAGCCTGTGGTCTCTCCCATTATATTGACTGATAGCCTGTGGTCTCTCCCATTATACTGACTGATAGCCTGTGGTCTCTCCCATTATACTGACTGATAGCCTGTGGTCTCTCCCATTATACTGACTGATAGCCTGTGGTCTCTCCCATTATACTGACTGATAGCCTGTGGTCTCTCCCATTATACTGACTGATAGCCTGTGGTCTCTCCCATTATACTGACTGATAGCCTGTGGTCTCTCCCATTATATTGACTGATAGCCTGTGGTCTCTCCCATTATATTGACTGATAGCCTGTGGTCTCTCCCATTATACTGACTGATAGCCTGTGGTCTCTCCCATTATACTGACTGATAGCCTGTGGTCTCTCCCATTATACTGACTGATAGCCTGTGGTCTCTCCCATTATACTGACTGATAGCCTGTGGTCTCTCCCATTATACTGACTGATAGCCTGTGGTCTCTCCCATTATACTGACTGATAGCCTGTGGTCTCTCCCATTATACTGACTGATAGCCTGTGGTCTCTCCCATTATACTGACTGATAGCCTGTGGTCTCTCCTATTATACTGACTGATAGCCTGTGGTCTCTCCCATTATACTGACTGATAGCCTGTGGTCTCTCCCATTATACTGACTGATAGCCTGTGGTCTCTCCCATTATACTGACTGATAGCCTGTGGTCTCTCCCATGCCAGGTTCAGTACCAGAGTCTGAAGGAGCTGCTGGAGTATGAGGGGAACGTGGAGGAGGACATGATGATCACCTTCCAGATCTCACAGACTGACCTGTTTGGAGACCCCATCACTTACGACCTGAGGGAACACGGGGACAAGATACCTGTTAGTGCGGACAATAGGAAGGTGAGATACCTGTTAGTGAGGACAATAGGAAGGTGAGATACCTGTTAGTGACTGAAGTATCTAGTCTATAACAGGACCACTGAAGTATCTAGTCTATCACAGGACCACTGAAGTATCTAGTCTATCACAGGACCACTGAAGTATCTAGTCTATCACAGGACCACTGAAGTATCTAGTCTATATCAGGACCACTGAAGTATCTAGTCTATCACAGGACCACTGAAGTATCTAGTCTATATCAGGACCACTGAAGTATCTAGTCTATCACAGGACCACTGAAGTATCTAGTCTATCACAGACCACTAATATCTATCTATCACAGGACCACTGAAGTATCTAGTCTATATCAGGACCACTGAAGTATCTAGTCTATCACAGGACCACTGAAGTATCTAGTCTATATCAGGACCACTGAAGTATCTAGTCTATCACAGGACCACTGAAGTATCTAGTCTATATCAGGACCACTGAAGTATCTAGTCTATATCAGGACCACTGAAGTATCTAGTCTATATCAGGACCACTGAAGTATCTAGTCTATCACAGGACCACTGAAGTATCTAGTCTATATCAGGACCACTGAAGTATCTAGTCTATCACAGGACCACTGAAGTATCTAGTCTATCACAGGACCACTGAAGTATCTAGTCTATATCAGGACCACTGAAGTATCTAGTCTATATCAGGACCACTGAAGTATCTAGTCTATATCAGGACCACTGAAGTATCTAGTCTATCACAGGACCACTGAAGTATCTAGTCTATATCAGGACCACTGAAGTATCTAGTCTATCACAGGACCACTGAAGTATCAAATAAGTTTATACTGTCGAAGTGAATGATGCCATTTATTTTGACTGGTCCTATCTGTGTGTCTGTGTTCTCCAGGAGTTTGTCTCTCTGTATGGTGATTACATGCTCAATAAGAGTGTGGAGCGCCAGTTCAAAGCCTTCAGAAGGGGCTTCCGGATGGTCACCAACGAGTCGCCACTCAAGTGTTTATTTAGACCTGAAGAAGTGGAGCTACTCATCTGTGGAAGCAGGGTAAGCTACGTATCTGTGGAAGCAGGGTAAGCTACGTATCTGTGGAAGCAGGGTAAGCTACGTATCTGTGGAAGCAGGGTAAGCTACTTATCTGTGGAAGCAGGGTAAGCTACTTATCTGTGGAAGCAGGGTAAGCTACGTATCTGTGGAAGCAGGGTAAGCTACTTATCTGTGGAAGCAGGGTAAGCTACTTATCTGTGGAAGCAGGGTAAGCTACGTATCTGTGGAAGCAGGGTAAGCTACGTATCTGTGGAAGCAGGGTAAGCTACGTATCTGTGGAAGCAGGGTAAGCTACTTATCTGTGGAAGCAGGGTAAGCTACGTATCTGTGGAAGCAGGGTAAGCTACGTATCTGTGGAAGCAGGGTAAGCTACGTATCTGTGGAAGCAGGGTAAGCTACTTATCTGTGGAAGCAGGGTAAGCTACGTATCTGTGGAAGCAGGGTAAGCTACGTATCTGTGGAAGCAGGGTAAGCTACTTATCTGTGGAAGCAGGGTAAGCTACGTATCTGTGGAAGCAGGGTAAGCTACTTATCTGTGGAAGCAGTAAGGAAAGTGATCTGAGGCCTGTTCTCAATTATTCTGTCTTCGTTTACTCACTTCCTCTCCTGGTTTCCTTTTCTAAATGATGTGAGGAAGTAGGTCACTGGGATCTTGGCCCTTCTGCTCCAATACGGGTGAGAAGGGGGCAATGAGACGGAATAAGAATAAATATTAATATGCCATTTAGCAGACGCTTTTATCCTTGGCGTTACAAGCGCCGTGCTCTACCAGCTGAGCTACAGAGGACCACAGGATGCAAGGTATCACGGAAAGACTGATTTTGAGATTTGAGCCATAGAAAAGGACATTTGGTGTCCGCGTTGGGATCACTGCTTCCTGTTTTCTACACCACCTGATCTAATGTAGCCTGATGTGTTTGTCTCTTGTGTTCAGAATTTAGACTTTCAAGCACTTGAAGAAACGACCGAGTATGACGGCGGCTACAGCAGAGATTGTCGCGTTATCAAGTAAAAACATGTTGTAATTTATCTCCAGAATGACACAGAATGTTAAAATGTTGACATAGATTTTCTTTTGTCCAATACATAAATCTATTTCAAAATGTCTCTTTAAAAGATCATATCTGTGGACATTTATTTAATTCGACTCCTGCTCAGTCTGATACTGCTGTTGTATTGTTATGTAATGTTGTTATATATATATCATGTTTTATGAAATGTTGTTGTTTATTTCCCCTCTCACAGAGACTTCTGGGAGACGGTGCACTCGTTTGGTGAGGAGGATAAGAGGCTGTTCCTCCAGTTTACTACAGGGACCGACAGAGCACCAGTAGGAGGCCTGGGCAAGCTGAAGATGATCATCGCCAAGAACGGCCCCGACACAGACAGGTGAGACCAGGGCGTGCGTCCCAAATGGCACCCTATTCCCTATATAGTGCACTACTTTAGACCAGAGAATGGCACCCTATTCCCTATATAGTGCACTACTTTAGACCAGAGAATGGCACCCTATTCCCTATATAGTGCACTACTTTAGACCAGAGAATGGCACCCTATTCCCTATATAGTGCACTACTTTAGACCAGAGAATGGCACCCTTTCCCCTATATAGTGCACTACTTTAGACCAGAGAATGGCACCCTATTCCCTATATAGTGCACTACTTTAGACCAGAGAATGGCACCCTATTCCCTATATAGTGCACTACTTTAGACCAGAGAATGGCTCCCTATTCCCTATATAGTGCACTACTTTAGACCAGAGAATGGCACCCTATTCCCTATATAGTGCACTACTTTAGACCAGAGAATGGCACCCTATTCCCTATATAGTGCACTACTTTAGACCAGAGAATGGCACCCTATTCCCTATATAGTGCACTACTTTAGACCAGAGAATGGCTCCCTATTCCCTATATAGTGCACTACCATATGGCTCTGGTCTAAAGTAGTGCACTATGTAGGGAATAGGGTGCCATTTGGGACAGAGTCCTGTTTCAATGGGGCCTCCCAGACGACTTGGACAGATCTATAATCTCGCTCTCTCTCTCCCCCCTCTCTCGCTCTCTCTCTCCCCCCTCTCTCTCCCCCTCTCCCCCTCTCTCTCTCCCCTCTCTCCTCTCACTACCCCGTCTCGCTCTTCTCTCTCTCTCTGTCTCCCCCACTCTCTCCCACCTCTCTCCACGCTCTCTCTCCCTCTCTCCTCTCTCCCCCCTGTCCTCTCTCTCGCCCCCATCTCTCTGTCTCTCCCCCATCTCGCTCTTCTCTCTCTGTCTCCCCCCTCTCTCCACGCTCTCTCTCCCCCATCTCTGTCTCTCTCCCCCTCTCTCTCCTCTCTCTCCCCTTTCTCCTCTCTCTCTCCCCTCTCCCCCCTCTCTCTCCCCTCTCCCCCCTCTCTCTCCCCCATCTCTATGTCTCTCTCTCCTCTCCCCTCTCTCTCTCCCCCCATCTCTCTGTCTCTCTCTCCCCCTCTCTCCTCGCTCTCTCCCCTCTCTCCTCTCTCTCTCCCCCCTCTCTCCTCTCTCTCTCCCCCCTCTCTCCTCTCTCTCTCCCCCCTCTCGCTCTTCTCTCTCTTTCTGTCGCCCCCTCTCTCTCTCTCTCTCTCTCTCTCTCTCTCCAGGTTACCTACTTCTCACACCTGTTTTAATGCTTTGCTGCTCCCTGAATACGATTCGAAGGAGAAGCTGAAGGAGAGACTTCTCAAAGCCATCACTTATGCCAAAGGATTTGGAATGCTGTGACACAAAACAAACAAACTACTCTGAAAAGAAGAAACTTAAATGGTTACACCTTTTTTTATGGAGAAGGAAGGAGTTCTACAACCCAGTGATGCATGAGTTGAAATGAAAAGTGGCATTATGACTGTGTGCCTGAATGGTAACTAGGCTGACACCTTGATCCCCTCAGATCCCAACCTCTCCTTATTTTTCTGGCCGTTTCAAATAGTTTAAATCAGCTAGAATTCTTACTGGACCTCGCCCGGTTCTTCTTTTACATGTGTTTATTAAAGATTGTTGACGTGTAAAAACTTTTAAGAAGCAGCCAGTAAGAAGCAGGTTATCATTGTCTCTGATTGTTGTGAAAGTGCGCTTAACTAGATCTTCAGAATGTTAGTGAATGGTATATACAGGACTGTATACTGTTAGTGAATGGTATATACAGGACTGTATACTGTTAGTGAATGGTATATACAGGACTGTATACTGTTAGTGAATGGTATATACAGGACTGTATACTGCCATCTGGTGACATTTTGTTTGTTTATGGATCATAAGTCTTCCCAGTCAGTATTCTGTAATGCCAGCAGTGTTGTCCGTAACACTTCCTAATATGAATACCCTCTTCATAATGCATTATAAGTGCATTCATAATACCTTGTGAGTTATGCATATGGCATTATAATACCTGACATAGGTGCTTATAGCTGCTCATAAGGATCTATAATGCATTATGAAGAGGGTGTTCATATGAAGTGTTAGCACGTTGTCTAAGGCAGGGTTTCCCAAACTCGGTCCTGGGGCCCTCCTGGGTGCACGTTTTGGTTTTTGCCCCAGCACTACACAGCTGATTCAAAACATCAAAGCTTGATGAGTTGGTTATTTGAATCAGCTGTGTAGTGCTGGGGCAAAAACCAAAACGTGCACCCAGGAGGGCCCCAGGACCGAGTTTGGGAAACTCTGGTCTAAGACACAGGACTGTTCTCACCAAGTACACCAATACAGTGTTCCTGCTCTGCAGGATTCCCATAATGCACTACTTTTGACCTGGGCCCATAGGGCTCATAAGAAGTGCACTATGTTAGGGCAGGGGTCTCCTACCCTGTTCCTGGAGAGAGATACCCTCCTGTAGGTTTTCACTCCTACCCTGTTCCTGGAGAGAGAGACCCTCCTGTAGGTTTACACTCCTACCCTGTTCCTGGAGAGAGATACCCTCCTGTAGGTTTACACTCCTACCCTGTTCCTGGAGAGAGATACCCTCCTGTAGGTTTTCGCTTCAACCCCAGTTGTAACTAACCTGATTCATCTTATCAACCAGATAATTATTAGAATCAGGTGCGCTAGATTAGGGTCGGAGTGAAAACCTACAGGAGGGTATCTCTCCAGGAACAGGGTTGGAGTGAAAACCTCAGGAGGGTATCCTCCAGGAACAGGGCTGGAGTTAACCTCCAGGAGGGTATCCTCCAGGAACAGGGTAGGAGTTAACCTCCAGGAGGGTATCCTCCAGGAACAGGGCTGGAGTTAACCTCCAGGAGGGTATCCTCCAGGAACAGGGCTGGAGTTAACCTCCAGGAGGGTATCCTCCAGGAACAGGGCTGGAGTTAACCTCCAGGAGGGTATCTCTCCACACTGCCCTGATGGAGTGTTTTCAAGTTTTCTTATTTGATTTTAACGCATAATTAGACATTCAAATTAATAATTTGCTTTGCTCCAGTGTATTGTGCCGGATAACGTTAATATTTTGTTAGCTAAACCTGGAAATTTTTGGAATGTTAGAAGAATTTTGAAACCCTTTGCTCACTTTTACGGTTAATCGGACCCAGATATTGAGAAGTGTTTCTTGTATAATACTGTAATAACACCACTGACTTGATGTGACACATCCATGCTCAGAACAGACGGTGTGTTTGGGTCATGTTTTTGATTTGATTTGGTGGGACTGTGAATTGTTATTATGCTGTAGAGCACAGGGGGTTGGTGGTACCTTAATTGGGGAGGACGGGCCTCGTGGTAATGGCTGGAGCGGAATGGTATCAAACACGTGGTCTGAAGCCGTTCCATTCGCTCCGTTTCAGCCATTGTTGTGAGCCGTCCTCCCCTCAGCAGCCTCCATTGCCGTAGACCTGAAAGCCTCCCAAGCCCTGCAGAATGTTTTGGTTTAATAGCCTAGAACGTGTGCAACAGGAAGGAAAGGAAGTATTTAGTTGTTTGCTGCCTGGTTTATTTGATCAAAATGTTATCTCATGAGATAAAGGAATGTGCAAACAATATAATTAAACACTTGATGTGTCAACATAATGCTAAATAAAAGTTACCCTGTCTCCACGTGGGAGTATATGGGGAGATCAACTATCTATTCTCATAATATTAACATTGAATTCACTCAAGCAATCTAAAAACTTCTAGAATTTACGTTCTTATCATGACATACCTCCTGAATTCCCCCCTCAACGAGTTCTATTTTCACCTGGACAGTTGGTTATAAGTGACAACTACAAATAACACAAAATGTGCATGTCTGCTCTCAGCTTCTATGCCTGGTCACCTGACTGATTGTTCAGTGATCACTGCATCAGAAGAGGTAAAGGAAAAGGAACCTATTTTAACCTGGTTGCTACAAAGTTACCTCCTTGAAAACAGAACATCAATGTCTTGGTTTCAGGACCAGGGTGTCAACATACAGAGACAGGTTGGGAACACCAGACAGCGCAGTAATCTGGTTGAGTATTCAGGTTGGGAACACCAGACAGCGCAGTAATCTGGTTGAGTATTCAGGTTGGGAACACCAGACGGCGCAGTAATCTGGTTGAGTATTCAGGTTGGGAACACCAGACAGCGCAGTAATCTGGTTGAGTATTCAGATGAAGTAAGAGCGAGCCATGCCGGAGCGTTTGAGGTAAAGGGGGACAGGAGACAGGAGACAGGTGTCTCAGAGAATCAGCCTGTTTAACTGGAGAGAGGACTCTATGCTGCAGATCAGCCTGTTTAACTGGAGGGAGGACTACATGCTGCAGACAGATCAGCCTGTTTAACTGGAGGGAGGACTCTATGCTGCAGATCAGCCTAGGGAGGACTACATTCTGCAGAGATGGATAATCTCTCTGTAGTGTCTGAGGAGACGAGTTGAGCTGACCTTCTGCATGGAACAGAGAGCTCACTACCAACGCTTCCTGCTCAGGCGACACAGGTCAGAGATAGAGGACATAGTTTAGTCTTAGCAGACTGGGCCAGAGCCAGAGCCAGAGCCAGGGTCCGGGACTGGACCAGAGCCAGGGTCCGGGACTGGACCAGAGCCAGGGTCCGGGACTGGACCAGAGCCAGAGCCAGGGTCCTCATGAGAAGGGAGTCTCCAACCCCAGCATAGCAGACTGGGACTGGACCAGAGCCAGAGCCAGGGTCCGGGACTGGACCAGAGCCAGAGCCAGGGTCCTCGTGCGAAGGGTCTCCAACCCCAGCATAGCAGACTGGGACTGGGCCAGAGCCAGAGTCCTCATGAGAAGGGAGTCTCCAACCCCAGCGTCCTGTCAGAGCAGAAAGACATGCGGAGGACCAGAAGGAGAGCCTCTACTTCGGCACCATCCGAGGTCTCCTTCACAGCATCACCTTTCCCCTGTACAACTTAAAGACACTGAGAGCCGTCAGCCATCAACATCTACGGCACTTACACAAATGACTGATGATTGGCTGAAAGAAATTCAGAAGAAAAGATTGTGGGAGCTGTTTTGTTAGACTTCAGTGCAGCTTTTGACATTATCGATCATAGTCTGCTGCTGAAGAAACGTATGTGTTATGGATTTACACCCCCTGCTATATTGTGGATTGAGAGTTACCTGTCTAACAGAACAAAGAGGGTGTTCTTTAATGGAAGCCTCTCCAACATAAGCCAAGTAGAGTCGGGCATACCCCAGGCCAGCTGTCTAGGCCCCGTACTTTTTAATTGTTTTACTAAAGACCTGCCACTGGCTCTTGAGTGAAGCCTGTGTGTCTACAGTGCATTGGGAAAGTTTTCAGACCCCTTGACTTTTTTCACACACTTCACAAACTTATTCTAAAATTGATACATCTACACACAATACCCATAATGACAGGATGCTGGGGTTGGAGACCCTTACATAAGTATTCAGACCCTTTACTCAGTACTTTGTTGAAGCACCGTTGACAGTGATTACAGCCTCCAGTCTTCTTGAGTATGATGCTACAAGCTTGGCACACCTGTATTTGGGGAGTTTCTCCCGTTCTTCTCTGCAGATCCTCTCAAGCTCTGTCAGGTTGGATGGGGAGCGTCGCTGCACAGCTATTTTCAGGTCTCTCCAGAGATGTTCGATCGGGTTCAAGTCCGGGCTCTGCCTGGGCAACTAAAGGACTTTCAGAGACTTGTCCGGAAGCCACTCCTGGGTTGTCTTGGCTGTGTGCTTTGGGTCGTTGTCCTGTTGGAAGGTGAACCTTCGCCCCAGTCTGAGGTCCTGAGCGCTCTGGAGCAGGTTTTCATCAAGGATCTCTGTACTTTGCTCTGTTCATCTTTCCCTCGATCCTGACTAGTCTCCCAGTCCCTGCCGCTGAAAAACATCCCCACAGCATGATGCTGCCACCACCATGCTTCACCGTAGGGATGGTGCCAGGTTTCCTCCAGACGTGACGCTTGGCATTCAGGCCAAAGAGTTTAATCTTGGTTTCATTAGACCAGAGAATCTTGTTTCTCATGGTCTGAGAGTCCTTTAGGTGCCTTTTACTGTGGAGTGGCTTCCATCTGGCCACTCTACCATAAAGTCCTGATTGGTGGAGTGCTGCAGAGATGGTTGTCCTTCTGGAAGGTTCTCCCATCTCCACAGAGGAACTCTGGAGCTCTGTCAGTGACCATTGGGTTCTTGGTCACCTCCCTGACCAAGGCCCTTCTCCCCCGATTACTCAGTTTGGTTGGAAGGCCAGCTCTAGGAAGAGTCTTGGTGGTTCCAAACATCTTCCATTTAAGAATGATGGAGGCCACTGTGTTCTTGTGGACCTTCAATGATGCAGACATTTTTTGGAACCCTTCCCCAGATCTGTGCCTCGACACAATCCTGTCTCGGAGCTCTACGGACAATTCCTTCGACCTCATGGCTTGGTTTTTGCTCTGACATGCACTGTCAACTGTGGGACCTTATATAGACAGGTGTATGCCTTTCCAAATCATGTCCAATCAATTGAATTTACCACAGGTGCACTCCAATCAAGTTGTAGAAACATCTCAAGGATGATCAATGGAAACAAGATGCACCTGAGCTCAATTTCGAGTATCATAGATCGGCGGGTGGAGGGAGGGAGCAGGAGTAGGCGTGTCTTAGGTAAGTTAGGATCACCACTTTATTTTAAGAATGTGAAATGTCAGAATAATACTAGAGTGATTTATTTCAGCTTTTATTTCTTTCATCACATTCCCAGTGGGTCAGAAGTTTACATACACTCAATTAGTATTTGGTAGCATTGCCTTTAAATTGTTTAACTTGGGTCAAACGTTTCGGGTAGCCTTCCACAAGCTTCCCACAATAAGTTGGGTGAATTTTGGCCCATTCCTCCTGACAGAGCTGGTGTAACTGAGTCAGGTTTGTAGGCTTCCTTGCTCGCACACGCTTTTTCAGTTCTGCCCACAAATGTTCTATAGGATTGAGGTCAGGGCTTTGTGATGGCCACTCCAATACCTTGATTTTGTTGTCCTTAAGCCATTTTGCCACAACTTTGGAAGTATGTTTGGGGTCATTGTCCATTTGGAAGACCCATTTGCGAACAAGCTTTAACTTCCTGACTGATGTCTTGAGATGTTGGTTCAATATATCCACATAATTTTCCTTCCTCATGATGCCATCTATTTTGTGAAGTGCACCAGTCCCTCCTCCAGCAAAGCACCCCCACAGCATGATGCTGCCACCCCCGTGCTTCACGGTTGGGATGGTGTTCTTCGGCTTGCAAGTACCCCCTTTTTCCTCCAAACATAACAATGGTCATTATGGCCAAACAGTTTTTTTTTCCTGAGCGGTATGACGGCTGCGTGGTCCCATGGTGTTTATACTTGCGTACTATTGTTTGTACAGATGAACGTGGTACCTTCAGGTGTTTGGAAATTGCTCCCAACGATGAACCAGACTTGTGGAGGTCTACAATTATTTTTCTGTCAGAAGCTTCTAAAGCCATGACATCATTTTCTGGAATTTTCCAAGCTGTTTAAAGGCACGGTCAACTTAGTGTTTGTAAACTTCTGACCCACTGGAATTGTGATAAAGTGAATTATAAGTGAAATAATCTGTCTGTAAACAATTGTTGGAAAAATTACTTGTGTCATGCACAAAGTAGATGTCCTAACCGACTTGGAAAAACTATAGTTTGTTAACAAGATATTTGGGGAGTGATTGAAAAACAAGTTAATGTGTTGTATTGTAGATATGTAGTGGTAGAGTAGTGGTGTAATAATGTGTTATATTGTAGATATGTAGTGGTGTAATAATGTGTTGTATTGTAGATATGTAGTGGTGTAATAATGTGTTGTATTGTAGATATGTAGTGGTGTAATAATGTGTTGTATTGTAGATATGTAGTGGTGTAATAATGTGTTGTATTGTAGATATGTAGTGGTAGAGTAGTGGTGTAATAATGTGTTGTATTGTAGATATGTAGTGGTGTAATAATGTGTTGTATTGTAGATATGTAGTGGTAGAGTAGTGGTGTAATAATGTGTTGTATTGTAGATATGGTAGAGTAGTGGTGTAATAATGTGTTGTATTGTAGATATGTAGTGGTGTAATAATGTGTTGTATTGTAGATATGTAGTGGTAGAGTAGTGGTGTAATAATGTGTTGTATTGTAGATATGTAGTGGTGTAATAATGTGTTGTATTGTAGATATGTAGTGGTGTAATAATGTGTTGTATTGTATATATGTAGTGGTAGAGTAGTGGTGTAATAATGTGTTGTATTGTAGATATGTAGTGGTGTAATAAGTGTTGTATTGTAGATATGTAGTGGTGTAATAATGTGTTGTATTGTAGATATGTAGTGGTGTAATAATGTGTTGTATTGTAGATATGTAGTGGTAGAGTAGTGATGTAATAATGTGTTGTATTGTAGATATGTAGTGGTAGAGTAGTGGTGTAATAATGTGTTGTATTGTAGATATGGTAGAGTAGTGGTGTAATAATGTGTTGTATTGTAGATATGTAGTGGTGTAATAATGTGTTGTATTGTAGGTATGTAGTGGTAGAGTAGTGTGTAATAATGTGTTGTATTGTAGATATGTTGTGGTAGAGTAGTGGTGTAATAATGTGTTGTATTGTATATATGTAGTGGTAGAGTAGTGGTGTAATAATGTGTTGTATTGTAGATATGTAGTGGTGTAATAATGTGTTGTATTGTAGATATGTAGTGGTGTAATAATGTGTTGTATTGTAGATATGTAGTGGTGTAATAATGTGTTGTATTGTAGATATGTTGTGGTGTAATGTGTTGTATTGTAGATATGTAGTGGTGTAATAATGTGTTGTATTGTAGATATGTAGTGGTAGAGTAGTGGTGTAATAATGTGTTGTATTGTAGATATGTTGTGGTGTAATAATGTGTTGTATTGTAGATATGTAGTGGTAGAGTAGTGGTGTAATAATGTGTTGTATTGTAGATATGTAGTGGTAGAGTAGTGGTGTAATAATGTGTTGTATTGTAGATATGTTGTGGTGTAATAATGTGTTGTATTGTAGATATGTAGTGGTGTAATAATGTGTTGTATTGTAGATATGTTGTGGTGTAATAATGTGTTGTATTGTAGATATGTAGTGGTAGAGTAGTGGTGTAATAATGTGTTGTATTGTAGATATGTTGTGGTGTAATAATGTGTTGTATTGTAGATATGTAGTGGTAGAGTAGTGGTGTAATAATGTGTTGTATTGTAGATATGTAGTGGTAGAGTAGTGGTGTAATAATGTGTTGTATTGTAGATATGTTGTGGTGTAATAATGTGTTGTATTGTAGATATGTAGTGGTAGAGTAGTGATGTAATAATGTGTTATATTGTAGATATGTAGTGGTAGAGTAGTGGTGTAATAATGTGTTATATTGTAGATATGTAGTGGTAGAGTAGTGGTGTAATAATGTGTTGTATTGTAGATATGTAGTGGTGTAATAATGTGTTGTATTGTAGATATGTAGTGGTAGAGTAGTGGTGTAATAATGTGTTGTATTGTAGATATGGTAGAGTAGTGGTGTAATAATGTGTTGTATTGTAGATATGTAGTGGTGTAATAATGTGTTGTATTGTAGATATGTAGTGGTGTAATAATGTTTTGTATTGTAGATATGTAGTGGTAGAGTAGTGGTGTAATAATGTGTTATATTGTAGATATGTAGTGGTAGAGTAGTGGTGTAATAATGTGTTATATTGTAGATATGTAGTGGTAGAGTAGTGGTGTAATAATGTGTTGTATTGTAGATATGTAGTGGTGTAATAATGTGTTGTATTGTAGATATGTTGTGGTGTAATAATGTGTTGTATTGTAGATATGTAGTGGTAGAGTAGTGGTGTAATAATGTGTTATATTGTAGATATGTAGTGGTAGAGTAGTGGTGTAATAATGTGTTGTATTGTAGATATGTTGTGGTGTAATGTGTTGTATTGTTGATATGTAGTGGTGTAATAATGTGTTGTATTGTAGATATGTAGTGGTAGAGTAGTGGTGTAATAATGTGTTGTATTGTAGATATGTAGTGGTGTAATAATGTGTTGTATTGTAGATATGTAGTGGTGTAATAATGTGTTGTAATAATGTGTTATATTGTAGATATGTAGTGGTGTAATAATGTGTTGTATTGTAGATATGTAGTGGTAGAGTAGTGGTGTAATAATGTGTTGTATTGTAGATATGTTGTGGTGTAATAATGTGTTGTATTGTAGATATGTAGTGGTGTAATGTGTTGTATTGTAGATATGTAGTGGTAGAGTAGTGGTGTAATAATGTGTTGTATTGTAGATATGTTGTGGTGTAATGTGTTGTATTGTAGATATGTAGTGGTGTAATAATGTGTTGTATTGTAGATATGTAGTGGTGTAATAATGTGTTGTATTGTAGATATGTAGTGGTGTAATAATGTGTTGTAATAATGTGTTGTATTGTAGATATGTAGTGGTAGAGTAGTGGTGTAATAATGTGTTGTATTGTAGATATGTAGTGGTGTAATAATGTGTTGTATTGTAGATATGTAGTGGTGTAATAATGTGTTGTATTGTAGATATGTAGTGGTAGAGTAGTGGTGTAATAATGTGTTGTATTGTAGATATGTAGTGGTGTAATAATGTGTTGTATTGTAGATATGTAGTGGTAGTGTAGTGGTGTAATAATGTGTTGTATTGTAGATATGTAGTGGTAGAGTAGTGGTGTAATAATGTGTTGTATTGTAGATATGTAGTGGTAGAGTAGTGTGTAATAATGTGTTGTATTGTAGATATGTAGTGGTGTAATAATGTGTTATATTGTAGATATGTAGTGGTAGAGTAGTGGTGTAATAATGTGTTGTATTGTAGATATGTTGTGGTGTAATAATGTGTTGTATTGTAGATATGTAGTGGTAGAGTAGTGGTGTAATAATGTGTTGTATTGTAGATATGGTAGAGTAGTGGTGTAATAATGTGTTGTATTGTAGATATGTTGTGGTGTAATAATGTGTTATATTGTAGATATGTAGTGGTAGAGTAGTGGTGTAATAATGTGTTGTATTGTAGATATGTTGTGGTGTAATAATGTGTTGTATTGTAGATATGTAGTGGTAGAGTAGTGGTGTAATAATGTGTTATATTGTAGATATGTAGTGGTAGAGTAGTGGTGTAATAATGTGTTTGTATTGTAGATATGTTGTGGTGTAATAATGTGTTGTATTGTAGATATGTAGTGGTAGAGTAGTGGTGTAATAATGTGTTGTATTGTATATATGTAGTGGTAGAGTAGTGGTGTAATAATGTGTTGTATTGTAGATATGTAGTGGTGTAATAATGTGTTATATTGTAGATATGTAGTGGTAGAGTAGTGGTGTAATAATGTGTTGTATTGTAGATATGTTGTGGTGTAATAATGTGTTGTATTGTAGATATGTAGTGGTAGAGTAGTGGTGTAATAATGTGTTGTATTGTAGATATGTAGTGGTAGAGTAGTGGTGTAATAATGTGTTGTATTGTAGATATGGTAGAGTAGTGGTGTAATAATGTGTTGTATTGTAGATATGTTGTGGTGTAATAATGTGTTATATTGTAGATATGTAGTGGTAGAGTAGTGTGTAATAATGTGTTGTATTGTGGATATGTAGTGGTGTGATAATGTGTTGTATTGTAGATATGTAGTGGTAGAGTAGTGGTGTAATAATGTGTTATATTGTAGATATGTAGTGGTGTAATAATGTGTTGTATTGTAGATATGTAGTGGTAGAGTAGTGTGTAATGTGTTGTATTGTAGATATGTAGTGGTATAATACTGTGTTATATTGTAGATATGTAGTGGTAGAGTAGTGGTGTAATAATGTGTTATATTGTAGATATGTAGTGGTGTAATAATGTGTTGTATTGTAGATATGTAGTGGTGTGATAATGTGTTGTATTGTAGATATGTAGTGGTGTAATAATGTGTTGTATTGTAGATATGTTGTGTAATAATGTGTTGTATTGTAGATATGTAGTGGTGTAATAATGTGTTGTATTGTAGATATATAGTGGTAGAGTAGTGGTGTAATAATGTGTTGTATTGTAGATATGTTGTGGTGTAATAATGTGTTATATTGTAGATATGTAGTGGTAGAGTAGTTGTGTAATAATGTGTTGTATTGTAGATATGTAGTGGTGTAATAATGTGTTGTATTGTAGATATGGTAGAGTAGTGGTGTAATAATGTGTTGTATTGTAGATATGTAGTGGTGTAATAAGTGTTGTATTGTAGATATGTAGTGGTGTAATAATGTGTTGTATTGTAGATATGTTGTGTAATAATGTGTTGTATTGTAGATATGTAGTGGTGTAATAATGTGTTGTATTGTAGATATATAGTGGTAGAGCAGTGGTGTAATAATGTGTTGTATTGTAGATATGTTGTGGTGTAATAATGTGTTATATTGTAGATATGTAGTGGTAGAGTAGTTGTGTAATAATGTGTTGTATTGTAGATATGTAGTGGTGTAATAATGTGTTGTATTGTAGATATGGTAGAGTAGTGGTGTAATAATGTGTTGTATTGTAGATATGTAGTGGTGTAATAAGTGTTGTATTGTAGATATGTAGTGGTGTAATAATGTGTTGTATTGTAGATATGTAGTGGTAGAGTAGTGGTGTAATAATGTGCCGTATGATGTATTGTTTTATTAGCATTTTTTTGTGATATACTGTAACTGCCTTGATCTTGTCTGGACCCCAGGAAGAGTAGCAGCTAATGGGGATCCTTAATAAATACTGTGTGACTGGGAGGAATGTAAGCCACCAGAGAAGAAGCTGTTCAAGGTCAGAGTTCAAATCCCAAGATGCTCCTCTTCTGGCCCCAGATAACCTTTTCAACCCCGGTGGCTGATCTCAGCAGCAGCATTACATGGTGTCAGAGAGTTTGCTGCTTAAGGCTCAGAACTCGCTTAGTCAAAGGTAATGAGTTCACGGTGACCTATTAAGCCATGCAGAGAAATTCTCCTCCATCATTATGCCTTTCTCCAGAGGAGCTGGGGAGAGAAATATAAGCTATGAATATTTATTGTGGCGCAGTGGTCTAAGGCACTGCATCGCAGTGCTAGCTGTGCCACTAGAGATCCTGGTTCGAGTCCAGGCTCTGTCGCAGCCAGCCGCGACCGGGAGACCCATGGGCGGCGCACAATTGGTCCAGCGTCGTCCAAGGTAGGGGAGGGTTTGGCCGGCAGAGATGTGGGTTCGTTTCCCACGGGGGGCCAGTATGAAAAAAAAAAAGAAAACGTATGCATTCACTAACTGTAAGTCGCTCTGGATAAGAGCGTCTGCTAAATGTAAAAATGTAAATGTAAAAATGTAAATGTAGTTTATGATTAATGTAAACTTCACTTTTTGGTAACAGCTCAGTAGACAACTTTCCAAGTCATTTTTGCTCTCATTCAGTGCTGTATGGTCCTGCCTGATAAAAATACCCACAGTTACATGTTTCTGATGTTATGGCTATTGTATTCAGCTCTAAGGAAAACACCTCCTAAACTAAAAAAGTAATATCTGGGTGGAGGGGGTGGTCCACCTAAAGTCATGTAATCCAAAACTGCTCTGAAAGTTACAAAAATGTGGAATACAAGGAGTCAGTTGTCTGCCCTACCTACACAAAGATTAGGATATCTTAATGCATCTTAGAAATATGAACCTGTATACACAGATACAATAGTCGGAAATATCAACTATGAATATTTATGATGAATGTAAACTTCACTTTTTGGTAGCTGTTCAATAGACAACTTTCCATGTAAAATGTGCGCTCATTCAGCGCTGCCTGACAAAAATGCATACAGTAAAAAAAAAATTTTTTATGTTGTGGCTTTTGTAATCGGCTCTAAGGCAAGTGGGCTGACACTGAAAAAGTCACGTTTTTCCAGTCAAAGGTTCCTCTCTGGATTGTATATATTAACCCTCCTGTTGTCCTGGGGTCATTCTGACCCCAAATTAAATCTTTTGCCGACAAAATATGTTTTTTATTCATCAATTGGTCTGAAAATAACGGTAGTTGTTTAATACTATGCTCTTTATGATTCAAACAAATTTGAAGTAATTTGATTGAATTATGGGTGTTTTACTAAATGTAATAACTTCTGTTGTCCTCTGGGGTCAAAAAGACCCCGCAGCACAAAGTTTACATACTGCTTGGCAAAACATCTTTGATCATGTTTCTTTGATGTGTGGGGTCAAAAGTTCTTTGATAATGTTTCTTTGATGTGTGGGGTCAAAACATCTTTGATCATGTTTCTTTGATGTGTGGGGTCAAGCAATGGTTATGACAACAACAACAACAAAAAAAGTATTTTCTCACAGGTGTTTGGGCATTTCACATTTTAGTCTGAGAGAGACAGGCAGCACAATGAGGAGGCAGAAGTTTTATAATGCACAGGAGGCTTGCAAGATAATTTTTGAAATAAAAGAAAATAATGACCAGGAGGACAATGCTGCACATAATGAGGATGAATCAACTGATGAAGAGGGTTCAGGGTCAGAAGAGAAGGAACATAATGATGAGGTGATAGATCCAACATACAGACAGCATGCTACTTCTTCCTCCGAAGATTCCCCCACATCTCCTGCTGCAGAAATGGAAGATGATTATGAATATAAGGAAATGGATGAACGTGATGATGACGTAGAATCTGAAGCTGGTATGGAAGAAGTGTCAGAAGTGGAGCACTGCACCTATTATGATGAAGAATCAACAGATGAGGTAGAATCTGAAGTTGAAATGGAAGAAGTGTCAGAAGTGGAGGACATCATCTATTATGATGAAGACGAAGAATCAACAGATGAGGTAGAATCTGAGGAAGAGGACCCAGCTGAGATGGAAGAATATTTCCAGTCAAAGGATGAAACATTGATCTGGTCTTCCATCCCTCCCAGTGACCGACGACGCATGTTGACAGCAGAGAGAGATACAAGCCACCATGGTCCAACTGCATATGCAAGGTCTCGGATTGATGACATAAAGTCCACTTTTGACCTGTTTCTGCCAAAGCCTATTGAAGACGCAGTGCTGAGCATGACAAACAAGGAGGGGCAACGCGTTTATGGCAACAAGTGGAGAAAGATGGATCAAATGGATTTGCAGGCATATGTGGGTGTGTTGATTCTTGCTGGCGTGTACCGATCTAGTAAGGAAGCTACATCTAGTTTATGGCATGCCGAGTCTGGTAGGACAATTTTCCGTGCTACCATGACACTCAAGATGTTTCATAAAATCTCAAGAGTGATTAGATTTGATGATAAAGCCACAAGAGAAAATCGCCGTGCACGAGACAAACTTGCTCCCATTCGAGATGTATGGGACAAGTGGGTGTCTCTCCTGCCGTTGATGTACGATCCAGGTACTGATGTGACTGTGGATGAGCGCCTGGTCCCCTTCAGAGGTCGCTGTCCATTCAAACAGTACATCCCGAGTAAACCAGGGAAATATGGGATAAAAATATGGGTAGCATGCGATGCCAGGTCTAGCTATGCATGGAACATGCAGGTATACACTGGCAAACCGGCTGGTGCGCAGTCAGAAAAAAATCAGGGCATGAGAGTTGTCCTTGACATGACAGAAGGTCTCCGGGGGAAAACAATCACCTGTGACAACTTTTTTACTTCACATGCTCTTGGCTTGCAGCTGCTGAAAAGAAAGCTGTACATGGTGGGAACAGTACGGAGGAATAAGCCTGAGCTTCCCCCTGCTCTGGTGTCAAAAAAGGACCGGGCACGGTTCTCACCGAAGTTTGCCTTCACCGAGACCCATGCTCTAGTGTCATATCACCCCAAAAAACAGAAAAATGTTCTTCTGATGAGCACTCTGCATCGGGATGCTGCTGTGAGCAACAGGGATGACAAAAGGCCCAAAATCATTGAAGATTACAATCACAACAAAGGTGGTGTTGATATCCTTGACAAAGTTACCAGTGTGTACACGTGCAAAAGAATGACAGCCCGTTGGCCACTCGTTGTCTTCTACAACATTCTCGACGTGTCTGCATACAACTATTTTGTCCTATGGTCTGAAATCAAGCCAGCCTGGAATCAGGGAAAGTACAACAAGAGAAGGCTCTTCATGGAGGAGCTTGGGCGACAACTGGTGATACCTCACATCAAGCGACGCAAGGTTATTCCCCGCACGTCAGCCGCTGTCAAATTGGTTAAGAAGATCCAGCAGGTCTCCTCCAGCTCTACCTCTGCAGCAGCTCCCCCCTCTCCCAGTTCCCTCATGCCGACCAGCCCTTCCTCGCCCATTACCCAAAAGGAGTAGGTGCAAATTCTGCCCTCGCCGAAGTGATTTCAAAACATCCAAAATGTGCCAAAAATGCAATGCATACATCTGCAAAGATCACGCCATTACTACCTGCCTCGCATGCAACTGAGGGCTCATTCAGACTAAAAAGTTAGGTTTTGAAGTTGAAAATGTTTTGGAAATGAATTATAACATGTGTTATATGTCAGGTAATAGGTTGGAATAAAGTTGACTGAAAAGTTGAAACAGAGAAGTGATTGTAAATGTATACTGTATGCTTTATAAACAGTCAAACCAGGCGGGGTCATTTTTGACCCCAGAGGACAAAAGGTGTGATTATGGGCTGTCATTAATAAAAATAAAATGATTCAAAAACAGCATCCTCACTAAACTTTTACAAATACCACTCAGTGATAAGTCAAATAGTCAAAATAATAATAGGTCAAAATAATTCATAGTTTCATTGTATTTTTACTTAAAAACAGGGTATACTTTTATGTAAACAAGGTCTATTGGCTCTAAATTCCAAAACAAATGAAAAAAATTATAGTAATGGGTTGAACAGAAGTAAGACTAAAGATGTAACACAGAATTGATTGAAAATGTATACTGTATGCTTTATAAACAGTCAAACCAGGCGGGGTCATTTTTGACCCCAGAGGACAAAAGGTGTGATTATGGGCTGTCATTAATAAAAATAAAATGATTCAAAAACAGCATCCTCACTAAACTTTTACAAATACCACTCAGTGATAAGTCAAATAGTCAAAATAATAATAGGTCAAAATAATTCATAGTTTCATTGTATTTTTACTTAAAAACAGGGTATACTTTTATATAAACAAGGTCTATTGGCTCTAAATTCCAAAACAAATGAAAAAAATTATAGTAATGGGTTGAACAGAAGTAAGACTAAAGATGTAACACAGAATTGATTGAAAATGTATACTGTATGCTTTATAAACAGTCAAACCAGGCGGGGTCATTTTTGACCCCAGAGGACAAAAAGGTGTGATTATGGGCTGTCATTAATAAAAATAAAATGATTCAAAAACAGCATCCTCACTAAACTTTTACAAATACCACTCAGTGATAAGTCAAATAGTCAAATAATAATAGGTCAAAATAATTCATAGTTTCATTGTATTTTTTACTTAAAAACAGGGTATACTTTTATGTAAACAAGGTCTATTGGCTCTAAATTCCAAAACAAATGAAAAAAATTCTAGTAATGGGTTGAACAGAAGTAAGACTAAAGATGTAACACAGAATTGATTGAAAATGTATACTGTATGCTTTATAAACAGTCAAACCAGGCGGGGTCATTTTTGACCCCAGAGGACAAAAGGCGTAAGGCATTTGGGAGGACAACACGAGGGTTAAGCCCCTGCTCTTGCGATTACTTTAGGGGTTATGACAAATGTAAAAATGACCTTAATGTCCTTAAGGTTTAAACATGCTTTTTTTTAAATCTCATTTAAAGGTTTTAAAAAAAATCATAGAATGATGTGAATTCTAAATTCACATATGATCGCCTATGACCACTAGGGGGCGATGCAGTTCAATGGACCGCAGTCCTGACTACCTACCAGCTAGACGGCGGTCTCCTTACTGCTGTCCCCCACCCACTCAGCAACGATGGTATTCATGCCGTTTTAGGTTCTCTGTTGTGTGCGTCTCCTCCATGTTCTCAGTTGTCTGTGCATGGGACTTCCTGTCCCACTTCTCATCAATGTGATGGCTCGTTGCAGTGATGTATGACAACGTGTTCATAGACGTCCAACAATCTGTTGTTAACGCCACGTATGGTGTGTTTGAGAGCTAGCGCTTTGTACTTGCAGAGCAATCATTGTACAATTTCTCCATCCGGGCCGTCACAGTTTTTTGACATGGCATCTTGTAGTCTGGTTCTAGATATGCCATCAGGGTATTGAAGCCGAATCCTCTACCATTGACAATGGCTACATATCAACTGCAATAATGTAATCAGCTCTGTGATTTTTTTCACTCTGTCCCCTGCCGGCAACGGGTTGGGTCTCACGGTGCCTCCCTTTCAGCATTGCACCTGTACTGCCACTGTAGTCCACGTTCTCATTTAACTTCTCAAAGCATTGCCATACAAGACTTCGCTGCTGTCGCTTCCCTGTCTCACTCGCTGCCATTTTTCCAACTCTTAACGACTATGACGTTCGGAGCTCTTTAAATCCCTGGCAAATAATTTGAAAGATGTATATCTCCTACTTGCTTTAGGTGTTTGTTTAATTTGTATTTTTGCCTTCATGATGATGGTCGGGACCTTTAGTGGTATTTTTGTGATACCTCCACTGGGATTTTAATTTTGTAAAAAAAAAAAAAAGTTAATGATCCCAAATTCGTTTAATTGTTTAAACATCTCACCCGTAGGTGTACTATTAGCGGACTATTGCTATACTGTCGGTGGACTATTGATATACCATTAGTGGACTATTTATAGACTTGGTGGACTATCGAGAGACTAATAGCGGACTGTTGGTGGCCCATTTATAGACTATTGGTGGGATATGAATAGACTATTGGTGAACTAGTTATAGACTATTGATATATTGACGATCGACTATTGGTGGACTATAAATAGACTATCAGCGGACTATTACTAGACTATTGATGGGCTATTGATATGCTATTAGTGGACTATTTATAGACTGTTGGTGGACTATCAAGAGACTATCAGCGGACTGTTGGCAGCCCATTTATAGACTATTGGTGGGATATGAATAGACTATTGGTGAACTAGTTATAGACTATTGATAGATTGACGATCGACTATCAGCAGACTATTAATAGACTATTGATGGGCTATTGGTGGACAGACTACAATATGAGGCTAGATGTTATATAATATAAGTGATGAACTACAATGTACAGGAACATTTGCCGGTCACTATAAATATAACATAGAACAGACACAAAAACATTTTGTTTTTATTATTTATTTAATCTTTTGGTTGAAATTGAACACTTGCTAAAACATACCATTGCACATTTCATGTTTATATTGTAGATCACGGCAGATCAAATACACGCTTTGATGACAGTCTGGTCTGGTCTTGTGATTTGTGCATATTTGAGGTTCACTAATGTTTTGGTGAAGTTGACATAACTTACATTTTTTAAATCTGAATTTATCAATTGAGATAACCTCAGTTGTAAAATCTACAGTACGTGCTGTAGTCGCCATAGAAATAGAATCAATGAGCATATTTTTTCATACATGCCACATCCATACACATGATAATGCATTGACAGATTATCAATAATACTAAATTATATTATTCTCTGTGAAGCACTTCATTCAACTAGACTCATAACATTTGAAAAATAAACAATACATTTCCAAAACCACTGAAGGCTATATTATGAAAATGCCCTGTACAAAGAGTTTGTCTCTACCAGGGTTGGGGTCAATTCCATTTCAATTCCAGTCAATTCAGAAAGTAAACCAAATTACAATTCAAAATGTTGCTCATTGGAAAGCATTGAAGACTATTGGAATTAGAATGGAAATGTTGCTCATTGGAAAGCATTGAAGACTATTGGAATTAGAATGGAAATGTTGCTCATTGGAAAGCATTGAAGACTATTGGAATTAGAATGGAAATGTTGCTCATTGGAAAGCATTGAAGACTATTGGAATTAGAATGGAAATGTTGCTCATTGGAAAGCATTGAAGACTATTGGAATTAGAATGGAAATGTTGCTCATTGGAAAGCATTGAAGACTATTGGAATTAGAATGGAAATGTTGCTCATTGGAAAGCATTGAAGACTATTGGAATTAGAATGGAAATGTCTGTGCACTCTCTGAATTGACTGGAATTGAATCAACCCTGGTCTCTACTGCCCCAACAAGTGTCTCTGAACCAGTTCCATGCGATTATTATGATTTTGGAGATGCACAAGTCTGTAACTTACATTTACATTTACATTTACGTCATTTAGCAGACGCTCTTATCCAGAGCGACTTACAGTTAGTGAATACCTATATATATATTTTTTTTTTATACTGGCCCCCCGTGGGAATCGAACCCACAACCCTGGCGTTGCAAACGCCATGCTCTATCAACTGAGCTACATCCCTGCCGGCCATTCCCTCCCCTACCCTGGACAACGCTGGGCCAATTGTGCGCCGCCCATGAGTCTCCCGGTCGCGGCCGGCTGCGACAGAGCCTGGATTCGAACCAGGATCTCTAGTGGCACAGTTAGCACTGCGATGCAGTGCCTTAGACCACTGCGCCACTCAGGAGACAGAGTCACTGCACAACTTCAGAGTCACTGCATATGGAAAGGTGTATCCACCTGCATACACTGGATATGGAAAGGTGTATCCACCTGCATACACTGGATATGAACATATTGACATTTGACACATATTTAGAGGTGCATTTTTACACAAGAAGAAGTACATAAATACGTGGTTGATAATGTACACATGAAGTATAAATATGAACAGTCAAAAAGTATCAAACTATCTACCGTTCTATGTATTTAAACCATCTCTGTGTTAACTGCAAGGGCTCACACACACTGGCAACACATCCCACACAGAGCCAATGGGTGGAGTGGCTCACCTCTACCACTCAGACGCACCTTCCCTATTCAAACACATTGAGTTGGCTTTGTCCTTTTACTCTGCATTGCTCAGTGTGAAAGGTTCCTGAAGTCTCTGGGTAAATACGTTGTGTTCTGGGTCTACTTGTCGGCCACCACCTCAGATATATCATCGGGCCGGACTGACTTGACTGTTGACTCCATGTTGGTGATCCTCTGTTTGATCTTGCTCTGGCTGGAGGTAAACTCAGCCATGATCTTGGCGAACTTGCTCATCATGGTTTCCATATTGCTCTCCAGCCTTATGATCTTCTCCTCCATGTCCTTGGGGTCGGCACCTGCATTAGCGATTTCCTCATCAATCATGTTATCCTTCATCAGCGTAGCCTTTCCCTTCTCTTCCAGGATCTTCTTGGCTTCAGGGTACTCAGTGAGAGCCTCCATGAGGTCGTCTTTCGACAGGGCGAAGAGGTCCGAGTAACCCACGCTCCTGATGTTGGCCGTTCTCCTGTTGCCAGCTTTGGAACCCTTGATGCCCAGGATACTGATATCTCCGAAGTACGCTCCATCGCTGAGCACACACCACTGTGTGACCCCGTCTTCCGCCACCACGGCCAGCTTCCCCTCCTTGATGATGTACATCTCTCTGCCGATATCTCCCTTCTTACAGATGTAATCTCCTGGGGAGAACACCTGAGGCTGCAGCTTCATCACCAACTCAATAAGCAGCCCGGCCTCGCATTCCTGGAAGATTTTCACCTTCTTCAGGGTATCCAGATGGACGTCGATGGCAATCTCGGCCTTCAGCTTGTCTGGCAGGTTCTTCAGCACCTCCTTCTCATCGCAGGTCTTCTTCTCCGTCCAGAGGTAGTCAAACCACTTGATGACCCTGGCCTCCAGATCCTTGGAGACCTTACGGAACTGCATGTATTGTTTGATGGAGTCAATCTTAGCCTGGAAGTCTGCACGGTTTTTGTTCATGTTGGAGATCATGGCACCAACGTTACCGACAATGGTGGCGAAAATCAGCACGCCGATGAGGAAGTCAGCGACCACGAAGATGTACTCAAAGTCCCTGACGGGGGGCGGGGTTTCTCCGATGGTGGTCAGGGTCAGGGTCGACCAATAGAGACAGTAGATGTACTTCCTGGCAAGGCGGCCATGCTCAGGGTGACTGATGTTGGGGTACACCCAGGTGTCTGAGCCGAACCCGATGGTCTTGGAGAGGGCGAAGAAGATGCAGGCGTTCCAGTGGATGATGATCAGGATGTAAAGTACCAGGTTGCTGATTCGGAAAACGTTGGGGAAGCTGGTCCTGGTTTCTGTGCGGTCAAAGAACTCGAAGAGGCGGTTCATCTTTGCGAGCCGGTTCAGTCGGAGCTCGGGGTTGTTGAAGCCCACTTTCAGAAAAAGCAGGTCTGTGGGTATCATTGAAATCATGTCCCATTTGAACTGTGCCGTTGATTTATATTTGTCTCTAAGCTTCTTGTCGTCTTTCACAAGCAGCCCCTGTTCCAAATAACCTGTTAAGATAATGAAGAGAAAATGTGATAATCCAAAATAAATCAAATAAACACAAATAAAAGTTCATTTTGACTGCATGGTCTTTTGCTTGACAAATCACAAATGATCAAAGAAACCCCTACTTGCGTTGGTTTAAATCCCTACCGGTCTTCAAATTCCAGCCCCACCAGTCTTCAAATCCCAGCCCCAGCGGTCTTCAAATCCCAGCCCCAGCGGTCTTCAAATCCCAGCCCCAGCGGTCTTCAAATCCCAGCCCCAGCGGTCTTCAAATCCCAGCCCCAGCCGTCTTCAAATCCCAGCCCCAGCCGTCTTCAAATCCCAGCCTCACTGGTCTTCAAATCCCATCCCTAGCCGTCTTCAAATCTCAACCCCAGCGGTCTTCAAATCCCAACTCCAACGGTCTTCAAATCCCAACCCCAGCGGTCTTCAAATCCCATCCTCACCGGTCTTCAAATCCCAGCCCCACCGGTCTTCAAATCCCAGCCCCACCGGTCTTCAAATCCCAGCCCCACCGGTCTTCAAATCCCAGCCCCACTGGTCTTCAAATCCCAGCCCACTGGTCTTCAAATCCCAGCCCCAGCGGTCTTCAAATCCCTTCCTCACCGGTCTTCAAATCCCAGCCCCAGCGGTCTTCAAATCCCAGCCCCAGCGGTCTTCAAATCCCAGCCCCAGCGGTCTTCAAATCCCAGCCCCACCGGTCTTCAAATCGCAGCCCCACCGGTCTTCAAATCCCAGCCCCACCGGTCTTCAAATCCCAGCCCCACCGGTCTTCAAATCCCAGCCCCATCGGTCTTCACACTATGTTCCCTCTATCAGTCTCCCTGCTCATCAAACTGGAAAAATACCTCTATGTATTTTAGAAGCAGAACCTCACCTGTTCTAGACCTGACGAATGTGTCTGCATAGTAGATTATGTCTGAGGTGTAGTCTAGGACAATCCAGAGAATCGTGTACGTGTTCTGGAGTTCGTTAAAACATGCCCTGTGGGACGACAAACAACAAATAGTCAACAACCAATATACCACATTTTTTTAAAAAATACAACAAACATTCAACAACAAAAATATAACATATATTCCCTTTGTAAGATAAAATGAAGAACTGAGCTGTACTGTATGAGAACAGACCTGGTCACTAGCATCATCAGGTTGTAGAAACATGGTGCTGCGATGATGGTGAGCCATTTGTAGTATTTGTCTGCTGATGGGTCCATGATCCAAATCTCTTTCCTGAAACAGAATTTTGGATTAATTTTTAAGCATGATCTTTTTTCTTCATTTTTTTCTTCATGTCCGCACAGTGTTCAGTCATCACAGTGTTCAGTCATCACAGTGTTCAGTCATCACAGCGTTCAGTCATCACAGCGTTCAGTCATCACAGCGTTCAGTCATCACAAAGGGGTTAGTATTTCATTATAATAAAGTGACAAGATGACCACCATCTTGCATATACTGTACATTACAATTGAACAACATTTGTTAATGTGTGTTCTGACATTGTACAATCAATGGCCACCATGTTCAATGTTCTTGGTGATGAAACCCGGGAATTGGTCAAACAAAGGCTACCCTTCTCTCCTGTGATGAAACCCGGGAATTGGTCAAACAAAGGCTACCCTTCTCTCCTGTGATGAAACCCGGGAATTGGTCAAACAAAGGCTACCCTTCTCTCCTGTGATGAAACCCGGGAATTGGTCAAACAAAGGCTACCCCTTCTCTCCTGTGATGAAACCCGGGAATTGGTCAAACAAAGGCTACCCTTCTCTCCTGTGATGAAACCCGGGAATTGGTCAAACAAAGGCTACCCTTCTCTCCTGTGATGAAACCCGGGAATTGGTCAAACAAAGGCTACCCTTCTCTCCTGTGATGAAACCCGGGAATTGGTCAAACAAAGGCTACCCTTCTCTCCTGTGATGAAACCCGGGAATTGGTCAAACAAAGGCTACCCTTCTCTCCTTACTCTCCCACCCTTCCAACCAGAGTAGAGCTATTTCTCATGTTAGTGCAGCATGATGCCAGGTATCCTTCACATCTTGGGGCAGACTACCTATCAGACTACAGTCATACTTACGGAGGCTCCTCCTTCTTCTTCTCCTCTTTCTTAGGCTCCTCCTTCTTAGGCTCCTCCTTCTTAGGCTCCTCCTTCGGCTCCTCCTTCTTAGGCTCCTCCTCCTTCTCATCTTTCTTCTCATCTTTTTGCTCTTCCTGTTTTTTCTCGTCTTTCTTTATTTCGTCCTTCTTGTCATCTTTTTTGCTATTGGATAGTGGATGTTTATTTTTCATGTTAAGGACTAAGGTGATCTATAGGGGACATTCGAGGGTCTATTGGTAGACTACTGGTAGACTATTGGTGGACTATCAGTAGACTATTGGCGGACTATTGACAGACTAACCGGTAGACTATTGGTGGACTATCGGTAGACTATTGGCGGACTATCTGTAGACTATTGGCGGACTATTGGTGGACTATTGACGGACTAACCGGCAGACTATCGGTGAATATCGGTGGACTATTGGTGGACTATCAGTGGACTATCATACTACAATATGAGCCAAAGCCAGAGGGAAGGCACTTACTTGCCTAGGGGGCAGGGTCCCCCTATAGACGGCCTGCAGGCCGAATGGGATTTTATTTGGTCCCCCAAGTTTTCTGATCATTTCTATTTTATCATTTTTGTTGTTGGACATAAAAGACTGTAAAATCACTAGAAAATCAGCTCAAAGTTATTTTGTATTCAGGAAATCTGTTCCCAAGTATTCCCACACATAAATAGAGAGCCATATGTGATCATATCCGAATGTAATCAAGGTATGAGATTATTCTGTTTTTGTCAAATACTAAATCTGTTTGGGATTCTTGCTGTCAATTTGCATTTGCAGTGTACTAAATATGTATCTATTTATAACTATGTTCCGGCCCCCCTCCGACCATCTGCTCAAGGAATAATCGGCCCATGGCTGAATGTAATGGGGACCCCTGCTCTACAGAAACAGTAACAGTTCAATCATATCCAGGTTGAAACAGTCTTGTCCCAGAGTGTTTGAGGGCATTACTGGATGTGAAAGTGCAAGTTATATGACAGCCCTGTAGGCAGCAGCACCACTCCTGTTTATGTTCACCATACAGTTCACTCCTCATGAGACTAACTTCAACTTTATATTGATATTAATATAAAATGGTATAGTTCAACCATTCCACTGAATGTTGAATAAGGAGTAGAAGTTTATTCTTAATGGAATCCTTATTTTTATGTTTAGATGTATATTTTTAAGATACAATATAACCAGTGGCCTAACCCGCATCATCAACATCAGAACTTTCAACAATGCATTCTAAAGAAGAGTAGAACCAGAACTTTCAACAATGCATTCTAAAGAAGAGTAGAACCAGAACTTTCAACAATGCATTCTAAAGAAGAGTAGAACCAGAACTTTCAACAATGCATTCTAAAGAAGAGTAGATCCAGAACTTTCAACAATGCATTCTAAAGAAGAGTAGAACTACCATACGTGATCATAAAAGCTATTTAATAATGATCCTAAACGGGACCTCTCAAACAAAAATAAGGTGTCTTATCATTCGATAGCTGCACTGATACTAAAATCCAACTAGAGCAAATACATACCAAGGCTGCTATTGACATAGCAGGTATTTCTATCCACAGTCATACATGCTTATGTAATGTCTATAGAACTATTATACTACCAGAGAGTAATAGGTGCATCTACAGTATCTCTACGACTACACACTGATCATACCTAACTACAGGCAAATGTCTACCACGGGACGACACTGTTGACAGAGGATCTTACTGTCTATGGTCAAACATGCTTATATGTCTCTACAATTACTATATACGTACCAGGATTTACAGTCTACCGACAGGTTAAGACCTCCAACAGTTCCAGTCTACCAACAGGTTAAGACCTCCAAGTGTTCCAGTCTACCAACAGGTTAAGACCTCCAAGAGTTCCAGTCTACCGACAGGTTAAGACCTCCAAGAGTTCCAGTCTACCAACAGGTTAAGACCTCCAAGAGTTCCAGTCTACCAACAGGTTAAGACCTCCAAGAGTTCCAGTCTATCAACAGGTTAAGACCTCCAAGAGTTCCAGTCTACCAACAGGTTAAGACCTCCAAGAGTTCCAGTCTACCGACAGGTTAAGACCTCCAAGAGTTCCAGTCTACCGACAGGTTAAGACCTCCAAGAGTTCCAGTCTACCAACAGGTTAAGACCTCCAAGAGTTCCAGTCTACCGACAGGTTAAGACCTCCAAGAGTTCCAGTCTACCGACAGGTTAAGACCTCCAAGAGTTCCAGTCTACCGACAGGTTAAGACCTCCAAGAGTTCCAGTCTACCGACAGGTTAAGACCTCCAAGAGTTCCAGTCTACCGACAGGTTAAGACCTCCAAGAGTTCCAGTCTACCAACAGGTTAAGACCTCCAAGAGTTCCAGTCTACCAACAGGTTAAGACCTCCATGAGTTCCAGTCTACCAACAGGTTAAGACCTCCATGAGTTCCAGTCTACCAACAGGTTAAGACCTCCAACAGTTCCAGTCTACCGACAGGTTAAGACCTCCAAGTGTTCCAGTCTCCTCTATAAGCTAGTGTGGAGGGCTACTTTCTACTTTCTCTCTAAAGAGGTACTTCTAGTTCCACTTACTCATCTGTGTTGTTGCAGTTGTTCATATTGTACGTAGCCAGCGGCCATTGACTGACTTGGCTAGAGGAAAGACGGGGACAGGTTGGCAGCGTTAGGGTTAGTTAAATGATGACTCAAATTGAGCATCATTTAATCCAAATTGAGCATCATTTAATTCAAATTGTGCATCATTTAATGCCAGTTTTTTAGTTGAGCATAGAGTTCCACAATTCTGGTAACTTTCCCCAAATTCCCAGGTTTTCTAGAAATCCCAGGTTGGGTTGGAAGATTCCCAGAATGAGGACAGAAAAATCTGTGAATCCTCCACTAAAAAATTAGCAGAATTTTGCAATCCTAGTTGACCATCACCATCTCTAGTCCAGACTTACTTCCTCTTACGGACTCTGTCGGGGTATCGCAGTGACTGTGCAATGCTCTCTCTGCTGGAGGCCTCTTTGAGCTCAGGGCCCCTGAAGCGCTCCAGGAAGGAGTTCGGTCTCTCCACCTCGTGGTGCATCCTGTGAGAGGCCCAGGTCCGCAGCATGAACAGGAAGTGAGAGAGCCTAGACGATCAGGTAAAACAACATAACACTCTGTGTCTGCACTACCACTGGCTACGTCCCAAATGGCACCCTATGAAACACTGCATGAACATGAATGACTGAATGATATGGGTGAGATGCATAGACATTAAAACCAGTAGATAGTGATAGCGCTGACGTCACCCACGTGTTCCTATGGAAAACTCCCGATGGCGCATATTGCTGAATGGGGCTGAATTGCATTAAAAAATCCCTAAGGATCATGGTGAATGTGACTGTAAATAGCAAAGGATCATGGTGAATGTGACTGTAAATAGCAAAGGATCATGGTGAATGTGACTGTAAATAGCAAAGGATCATGGTGAATGTAGTCGTTTTCATCCTGCCTGAGTGAGTCAACCAGGAGCCTCCTTGTAGCCTGACAGGCCTGTGATTGGTCTGTGTCAGCACATGGTCCTGTGTGATGACAAATGTAGTTGTCAGAATGGATCACTATTTATTTAAAATATCTCGATTTGTAAAGAATTCACCGACCGTGGGGATCGAACTTGATCGTAATAAACCAAATTTGAGCCCAAAACGGGTGTCTGCATTTTTTTGGTTTGGCCGTTCTGGCGATTGTAATTTACGTCGGCTTTCCAGGGCAGACCAGGGCTTTTGGCAACGCTAGGTTGCTATGCAGTAGCAGACCAGCAGAGCTCGTGACTTCACGCTCCAGACCAGACACTGGGGGACTAGTGAGATGGTGCGACGCTGCGAAGGTGGGGATACCTGGCCAGGGCTCCTGATCCTGTAAAGGAATCTCTGTGAGACTCTGGGTGTCTGCTGGTTAACACAGAGACAGAACCCTGAATCTCTGACGAGGTGTCCTCGCACTACGAGCTGGTTGTTAGAGAGAGAACAGGGTTGCAGTGACATACAGTATGTGTACTGTTGACCGGGGCCCAGAGGTCTCAACTGTAGTGCACTATATAGGGAATAGGGTGCCATTTGGGATTGCTACTGTAGGGGAGAGTGGGGTAAGTTGAACCAAAGTGGTAAATTGAGCCACCCTTGTTTCTAAGAAACCATACACAAAATGAATAATTTGACCAAATATGTAGGAAGAGGTCATCATTTCATGGAGTCTGTGAAAGAAGAAACCACATGGAAGAAAACAGATTTTCACCAAGTCAAATGTATTTATTGCTTTTGAGGTTTCATGGTGCTTGTAACTAAACCAAAGTAGATGCTTTTAAGATTGTTCTCTGCATCAGTTGGAGTCGCTATAAGCTTCAATATGAGGTCTTAAACCTAGCATCCTTGTAGCTCTGTGGGCTAATATAGTCTAAAATGTTTGCTTTGGGGTAAGTTGAGCAAATATAAGCGTTTTCTTCCCAGGTGTAATGCAAGGCATCGTCTCTGGGATATGTGGTAACAACAGGGCCTGGCCTAAGTTCAAAGTGTTTAAAAATGGTGTTTGGGAAATAAAGATAGACATAGACTTTAAAAAGGTAGTGGTAATATTTCATTCAGTACAGAAATGTGAAGGCTTTACCCCACACCCGGGGTAAGTTGTTCAAAAAACAATTTTTTTGGACAAGCTAGGTTTTCAAAACTGTAACGTTTACATGCATTCTGATGATTATTTCCAGGGATGCACATTATCCTGAAATATACTTAGATATCTTTGTTAGAAATAATAGTATATTTTCCCTTTATGGAGTGATGCTGAATGTAAAAGATTGCTCAACTTACCCCACTCTCCCATACACTTGTCGATGTGTCTCAATCCACAAGGTAGACAGCAGGCAGCTGTTTTTGGTTTGAGACACAGCCTAAATGTTTCATGCACCACATTCTGAATTCATGGAGCTCAACCTAAACATTTTGATTGGGTCCATCCAAAATGGCACCCTATTCCCAGAGTCCTATGGGCCTTGATCAGAAGTAGAGAACTATAGTAGGGACTAGTGTGCCATTTGGGAGGCAGAAGCTCATTGGCTCTCAAACGTTCTGTGGCGACCTCTGACCTGGAGGTTCCGTTCTCGATGGAGTCCAGATTGTCATCTGGCGTGCAGAGAGACGGCCGTTGCAGGGACGTTGACGGGTAGGACCGGTCTGTGCAGATCTTTGCCATGCTGACTCCTAAGGTTCTGCTGGCCAGGGGCCTCCAGCCTTCCAACAAAACACTGTAGAGGTCAAGGGGTCATAGGCCACAATCAATCAATTACATTTATTTTATAAAGCCCTTTTTATATCAGCAGATACCCAGCCTAAAACCCCAAAGAGCAAGCGATGCAGAAGCACAGTGGGAAAACTCCCTAGAAGGCAGGAACCTAGGAAGAGACCTAGAGAGGAACCAGGTTCCGAGGGGTGGCCAGTCCTTTTCTGGCTGTGCTGAGTGGAGATTTAAGAGGTCAGCCAATCAACGATCAGTTTACAGGTAAAACCTGCTCGAACATCATAAAATGTGTACCCTGCATCTTTATAAATGTAACTGGGTGTGTGGACAGCTAGAAATTAGGCCGTCATCTTATATCTGTGTATGGTTCCATTCATTCTCAGTCTTTCAATGGTCTTTTCTATATATTTTACATTACATTAGTCATTTAGCAGACCCTCTTATCCAGAGAGACTTACCATTAATGAGTCATTTAGCAGACTCTCTTATCCAGAGAGACTTACCATTAGTGAGTCATTTAGCAGACCCTCTTATCTACAGCGACTTACAGTAGTGAGTCATTTAGCAGACGCTCTTATCCAGAGAGACTTACATTGGTGAGTCATTTAGCAGACCCTCTTATCTAGAGAGACTTACCTTTAGTGAGTCATTTAGCAGACCCTCTTATCTAGAGAGACTTACAGTAGTGAGTCATTTAGCAGACCCTCTTATCTAGAGACTTACCTTTAGTGAGTCATTTAGCAGACCCTCTTATCGAGAGACTTACCTTTAGTGAGTCATTTAGCAGACCCTCTTATCTAGAGACTTACAGTAGTGAGTCATTTAGCGGACGCTCTTATCCAGAGAGACTTACAGTAGTGAGTCATTTAGCAGACCCTCTTATCTAGAGATACTTACCTTTAGTGAGTCATTTAGCAGACCCTCTTATCGAGAGACTTACCTTTAGTGAGTCATTTAGCGGATGCTCTTATCTAGAGAGACTTACCTTTAGTGAGTCATTTAGCAGACCCTCTTATCTAGAGAGACTTACAGTAGTGAGTCATTTAGCAGACCCTCTTATCTAGAGATACTTACCTTTAGTGAGTCATTTAGCGGATGCTCTTATCTAGAGAGACTTACAGTAGTGAGTCATTTAGCAGACCCTCTTATCTAGAGACTTACCTTTAGTGAGTCATTTAGCAGACCCTCTTATCGAGAGACTTACCTTTAGTGAGTCATTTAGCGGATGCTCTTATCTAGAGAGACTTACCTTTAGTGAGTCATTTAGCAGACCCTCTTATCTAGAGAGACTTACAGTAGTGAGTCATTTAGCAGACCCTCTTATCTAGAGAGACTTACAGTAGTGAGTCATTTAGCAGACGCTCTTATCCAGAGAGACTTACAGTAGTGAGTCATTTAGCAGACCCTTTTATCTAGAGAGACTTAGTGAGTGCATACATTTTAATCGTTTTTTTGGTAAATTTATTTATTTATTTAACCAGATAAGCCAGTTGAGAACAAGTTCTCATTTACAACTGCGACCTGGCCAAGATAAAGCAAAGCAGTGCGATAAAAACAACAACACAGAGTTACATATGGGATAAACAAAATGTACAGTCAATAACACAATAGAAAATCTATATACAGTGTGTGCAAATGTAGTAAGGTATGGAGGTAAGGCAATAAATAGGCCATAGTGCAAAATAATTACAATTTCGTATTAACACTGGAGTGATAGATGTGCAGAAGATTATGTGCAAATAGAGATACTGGGGTGCAAATTAGCAAAATAAATGTAAATAACAATATGGGGATGAGGTAGTTGGGTGGGCTAATTACAGATGGGCTGTGTACAGGTGCAGTGATCGGTAAGCTGCTCTGACAACTGATGCTTAAAGTTAGTGAGGGAGATAAGAGTCTCCAGCTTCAGAGATTTTTGCAATTCGTTCCAGTCATTGGCAGCAGAGAACTGGAAGGAATGGCGGCCAAAGGAGGTGTTGGCTTTGGGGATGACCAGTGAGATATACCTGCTGGAGCGCATACTACGGGTGGGTGTTGTTATGGTGACCAATGAGCTAAGATAAGGCGGGGAATTGCCTAGCAGTGAATTATAGATGACCTGGAGCCAGTAAATCCCATGAAACATTTAGAAAAGTAAGACTACAGTATGTCTGACTATAACTGCTAGTTGTAATGAAAAAGGCCTGTACGGTTGTGGAAGTTGTGTAGTCACTACAGGGTACATCCAATCCCATTAGATTAAGATTCTCCATCATGAGATTCAATCAGACGCTAGGCTGTAGACAATAAGATGTGATGGGCAGCAGTGAGATTGGAGATTAAAGATTAAAGGAGACTTGTCATCTGTCCCAAATGGCACCCTATTCCCTACCTAGTGCACTACTTTTGACCAGAGCCATATGGTAGTGCACTATATAGTTATAGTGCACTACTTTTGACCGGAGCCATAGGGCACTTTAAAAGGAATAGGATGCCATTTGGGACGCATGCCTGTTGTTGACATGACAAGGGTTATTCTGAATGACTGAAAACCTATTTCCTTTACAGTGACAACCCAGGCAGGCGCGCTATCTGAAAGTGGAGCTCTACTCCGGGAGGATCCTAAAAATACATCCCGATTAAGTCTTAAACACTAAACAGGATCAGTGCCCTGGCCCTCTGAAAGATCACCTGCCGCAGCTTTAAAATAACCACGCTCTATAGACTGTGGCTAGGCCCTGTGGCTCTGTCCTGTGGCTAGGCCCTGTGGCTAGTCCCTGTGGCTAGGCCCTGTGGCTAGTCCCTGTGGCTAGTCCCTGTGGCTAGGCCCTGTGGCTAGTCCCTGTGGCTAGGCCCTGTGGCTAGGCCCTGTGGCTAGGCCCTGTGGCTAGGCCCTGTGGTTAGGCCCTGTGGCTCTGTCCTGTGGCTAGTCCCTGTGGCTAGGCCCTGTGGCTAGGCCCTGTGGCTCTGTCCTGTGGCTAGTCCCTGTGGCTAGGCCCTGTGGCTAGGCCCTGTGGCTAGGCCCTGTGGCTCTGTCCTGTGGCTAGGCCCTGTGGCTAGGCCCTGTGGCTCTGTCCTGTGGCTCTGTCCTGTGGCTCTGTCCTGTGGCTCTGCCCTGTGGCTCTGCCCTGTGGCTCTGTCCTGTGGCTAGGCCTTGTGGCTCTGCCCTGTGGCTAGGCCCTGTGGCTAGGCCCTGTGGCTAGGCCCTGTGGCTCTGTCCTGTGGCTAGTCCCTGTGGCTAGGCCCTGTGGCTAGGCCCTGTGGCTCTGTCCTGTGGCTAGTCCCTGTGGCTAGGCCCTGTGGCTAGGCCCTGTGGCTAGGCCCTGTGGCTCTGTCCTGTGGCTAGGCCCTGTGGCTCTGTCCTGTGGCTCTGTCCTGTGGCTCTGCCCTGTGGCTCTGTCCTGTGGCTCTGTCCTGTGGCTAGGCCCTGTGGCTCTGTCCTGTGGCTAGGCCCTGTGGCTAGGCCCTGTGGCTAGGCCCTGTGGCTCTGCCCTGTGGCTAGGCCCTGTGGCTAGGCCCTGTGGCTCTGCCCTGTGGCTCTGCCCTGTGGCTAGGCCCTGTGGCTAGGCCCTGTGGCTCTGCCCTGTGGCTCTGTCCTGTGGCTAGGCCCTGTGGCTAGGCCCTGTGGCTCTGCCCTGTGGCTAGGCCCTGTGGCTAGGCCCTGTGGCTCTGCCCTGTGGCTCTGCCCTGTGGCTAGGCCCTGTGGCTCTGCCCTGTGGCTCTGCCCTGTGGATAGGCCCTGTGGCTAGGCCCTGTGGCTCTGCCCTGTGGCTCTGCCCTGTGGCTAGGCCCTGTGGCTCTGCCCTGTGGCTCTGTCCTGTGGCTAGGCCCTGTGGCTAGGCCCTGTGGCTCTGCCCTGTGGCTAGGCCCTGTGGCTAGGCCCTGTGGCTCTGCCCTGTGGCTCTGCCCTGTGGCTAGGCCCTGTGGCTAGGCCCTGTGGCTAGGCCCTGTGGCTCTGCCCTGTGGCTAGGCCCTGTGGCTAGGCCCTGTGGCTCTGCCCTGTGGCTAGGCCCTGTGGCTAGGCCCTGTGGCTCTGCCCTGTGGCTCTGCCCTGTGGCTAGGCCCTGTGGCTCTGTCCTGTGGCTAGGCCCTGTGGCTAGGCCCTGTGGCTCTGCCCTGTGGCTCTGCCCTGTGGCTCTGCCCTGTGTTTCATCAGGTCTACAGGTCATGTCCATAACAATAGAACCATTCTGGTATAGTCTATGTGAGGGACCTCATTTTAAAGGACATGTAGTGTGGGTGAATAAGTAGGTATTATAATCTAGACATTTTACAGAAGCACCCTAAAAGACATGTAGTGTGGGTGAATAAGATATTTTAAGACATTTTTGTCAATGGAGATTGAGGGACGGTTCATTAGCCATTGGCTTCTGGGAAGAGATTAGTGTACTTAGTCTATCCTTGCCAAGGACACTTTGTAATGTATCCAAAATGCCACTGACTGAGCTTGCCCAGCCTGATCTAAATACAGGACATTCCGACTGGTGCTACTGGTGTCGTTAAATATTGACAATACACCACACTTATGGTTTCATGATACCGTCATTGAACTGCATAACTGCATAATTCTGCTCTTATTAAAAGCATTAAGGTAACTGAATGGAGAACCATGAATCAAAGGTAATTGAATGGAGAACCATGGCTCAAAGGTAACTGAATGGAAAACCATGGCTCAAAGGTTACTGAATGGAGAACCATGGATCAAAGGTAACTGAATGGAGAACCATGGATCAAAAGGTAATTGAATGGAGAACCATGGATCACAGGTAATTAAATGGAGAACCTTGGATCACAGGTAATTAAATGGAGAACCTTGGAATAAAATAAAGTGACAGGTCTTATAAAGTAAAATAAAATTAAAAGAAAAGGGAACAATACTTGAACACTGATTTACATTAATCAGTCAACTTGTCAATATCCAAGTCCCTGAATAGAAAGTGATAAACTGTTAATTTTATAAGGGATAGTGGTTTAATGCTGAAAGTATAATCAATTTTATTTTATGACCTGTGGTGTGGATAGAGAGTCAGAGACCACTGACCTGTGGTGTGGATAGAGAGTCAGAGACCACTGACCTGTGGTGTGGATAGAGAGTCAGAGACCACTGACCTGTGGTGTGGATAGAGAGTCAGAGACCACTGACCTGTGGTGTGGATAGAGAGTCAGAGACCACTGACCTGTGGTGTGGATAGAGAGTCAGAGACCACTGACCTGTGGTGTGGATAGAGAGTCAGAGACCACTGACCTGTGGTGTGGATAGAGAGTCAGAGACCACTGACCTGTGGTGTGGATAGAGAGTCAGAGACCACTGACCTGTGGTGTGAATAGAGAGTCAGAGACCACTGACCTGTGGTGTGAATAGAGAGTCAACGACCACTGACCAGTGGTGTGGATAGAGAGTCAGAAACCACTGACTTGTGGTATGGATAGTAAAACACGTAAAAGAAGAGACCATTGTGTTTATTTCCCTGTGAATTTAAATTTCACATAAATAATGTCCTACTTTCAAGTAAATCTCCAGAAAGTTATCAACTGTTCATTCAAATCAAAGCGGTGTAAAATTGAAAATATTCCCACTTATTGAGAGCAATCAATGGTAGCCTATGCTATTCCAGAAATAATAGCATGGTTATGAATAGGTTGGTTTTGACCTCAAGTGGCTAATATTTGATCCCATGTTTATTTATTTACTATAAACTATACAGTGACTAAGAAAGCTTACTTTTTGATTGTCTTTCTTATTTCAAAACTGCTTTAAAAGAAGTCATTCAACTTGTGAATGTAAACATCACCAAAATAATTTCCTGTTTTAAAGTCAAAGTAAAAAAAGTCAGAAAATCAATGCTATGACAAAAACCATCTAGGCCTACATTGTTATGTATGTATATAGGCTATAGTATTGGTAGGTCATAATTCATTTATTGAGTTCAACATTTCTGTTGACCTCAAGTGACACTGTCTTTACATGTTTATCAGGGTTGGGGTCAATCCAATTTCAATTCAGAGAGTAAACCCATTTCCAACTCCACATTTTCCTCATTGAAAACCATTGGAGACAATTGGAATTTCTGTGTACTTCCTGAATTGACTGGAATTGAAATATAATTGACCTCAACTCTGATGTTTATTTATTTACTGATGGAGTGATCTGATCTGTGGTGTGAAGACCACTGCTGTTGACACGTGTACCTACAGATTAGTGACAGATAATGCCATGGCTTTAACCTCTGCTCAAGCAGATCTCAGTTAGGTAAGTTATGGCATACATACAAATATAGCAATCCTATCGGTCTTAAACATTTCAGCATCTTCAAATAGCCTGTAATATAATTATAGTCCATAAAGTCGCTCTATGATAGCCAATTAACATTGTTTGTTTAACCTACACTGACAAAACATGTAGCCTATGATGTGGTGCCTCTCTTTATACAATAACCTGGTAGTAATTTATCAAAACACTAATAAGTATACAGTTAAAACGTTCAACAGCATCTGGACTATCCTGTGTCGTCTTCTACAGTAGCTCACCTGAATGTAGCCTAGTCCTCTCCTCACGCTGTGTTGCACATAATTCCTCTCAAATTGATATTGGATAATTCCATTTTTCAGAAATAAATTGTAATCCTACGTCGTTTTGGTCGTTAGTTTTTCTTCCGGGAGGAAAAAAAAATCATAATCCCAAATTGTAATCCAAATAGTCGAGAATTTAGTGAGTGACTTTTCGTGAAGCCTTTCTGTGGTAATTCAGCGCCATGGACAGCGCGCGCTAATAGGAGATCAAAGAGCGGGCTTTCTGCTTAGGGGGGCGGAGCCTCTTGGTGCTCCAATAAAAACACAGAACAGGCAAAGATCTGGCATCTTCTAGAACGGGGACGTGAACGTCATTTAATTAGGATCTCTATATCTATGGATGCTCCGCTATTAATGTGTAGTTTTAAGGTCATAAAAAAAAAAGGGGGGGGTTATTCAGATTTTATTTTCCTCTTGTGTAATCAGTAGTAATAGTCAACAAAAACAATGCACCCAGATCAACAGAATACTTATTTTAAATTTCCAAATCATTACATAATTTCATACTGAGCATTATTGTGCCTAAAGCGTTGTGTAGGTCTACAATCTTGTCCCTGACATCCTTGGAGAGCTCTTTGGTCTTGGCCATGGTGGAGAGTTTGGAATCTGATTGATTGATTGCTTCTGTGGACAGGTGTCTTTTATACAGGTAACAAACTGACACTCCCTTTAAGAGTGTGCTCCTAATCTCAGCTCGTTACCTGTATAAAAGACACCTGGGAGCCAGAAATCTTTCTGATTGAGAGGGGGTCAAATACTTATTTCCCTCATTAAAATGCAAATCAATTTATAACATTTTTGACATGCGTTTTTCTGGATTTTGTTGTTGTTATTCTGTCTCTCACTGTTCAAATAAACCTACCATTAAAATTATAGACTGATCATGTCTTTGTCAGTGGGCAAACGTACAAAATCAGCAGGGGATCAAATACTTTTTTCCCTCAATGTATATCAAGGGAAAACAAATTGTACATGGGTACAATTACAATTTTGATGGTGTACATACAGTGCATTCGGAAAGTATTCAGACCCCTTCACTTTTTCCACAATTTGTTACGTTCCAGCCTTTTTTCCCCTCATCAATCCACACACACACACACACACACACACAATACCCCATAATCACAAAGCGAAAAAAGGTTTTTAGACATTTGTGCAAATGTATTAAAAATAAAAAACAGAAATTATTCAGGCCCTTTGCTATGAGACTCGAAATTGAGCTCAGGTGCATTATGTTTCCATTGATCATCCTTGAGAAGTCACATGTACAGCAGCTGTGGCCTATGGTTACCAGGTTACACCAGACAGAAGCCAGGAGGTGTGGCCTATGGTTACCAGGTTACACCAGACAGAAGCCAGGAGGTGTGGCCTATGGTTACCAGGTTACGCCAGACAGAAGCCAGGAGGTGTGGCCTATGGTTACCAGGTTACACCAGACAGAAGCCAGGAGGTGTGGCCTATGGTTACCAGGTTACACCAGACAGAAGCCAGGAGGTGTGGCCTATGGTTACCAGGTTACGCCAGACAGAAGCCAGGAGGTGTGGCCTATGGTTACCAGGTTACGCCAGACAGAAGCCAGGAGGTGTGGCCTATGGTTACCAGGTTACGCCAGACAGAAGCCAGGAGGTGTGGCCTATGGTTACCAGGTTACGCCAGACAGAAGCCAGGAGGTGTGGCCTATGTTTACCAGGTTACGCCAGACAGAAGCCAGGAGGTGTGGCCTATGATTACCAGGTTACGCCAGACAGAAGCCAGGAGGTGTGGCCTATGGTTACCAGGTTACGCCAGACAGAAGCCAGGAGGTGTGGCCTATGGTTACCGGGTTACGCCAGACAGAAGCCAGGAGGTGTGGCCTATGGTTACCAGGTTACGCCAGACAGAAGCCAGGAGGTGTGGCCTATGGTTACCAGGTTACGCCATACAGAAGCCAGGAGGTGTGGCCTATGGTTACCAGGTTACGCCAGACAGAAGCCAGGAGGTGTGGCCTATGGTTACCAGGTTACGCCATACAGAAGCCAGGAGGTGTGGCCTATGGTTACCAGGTTACGCCAGACAGAAGCCAGGAGGTGTGGCCTATGGTTACCAGGTTACGCCAGACAGAAGCCAGGAGGTGTGGCCTATGGTTGCCAGGTTACGCCAGACAGAAGCCAGGAGGTGTGGCCTATGGTTACCAGGTTACGCCAGACAGAAGCCAGGAGGTGTGGCCTATGGTTACCAGGTTACGCCAGACAGAAGCCAGGAGGTGTGGCCTATGGTTACCAGGTTACGCCAGACAGAAGCCAGGAGGTGTGGCCTATGGTTACCAGGTTACGCCAGACAGAAGCCAGGAGGTGTGGCCTATGGTTACCAGGTTACGCCAGACAGAAGCCAGGAGGTGTGGCCTATGGTTACCAGGTTACGCCAGACAGAAGCCAGGAGGTGTGGCCTATGGTTACCAGGTTACGCCAGACAGAAGCCAGGAGGTGTGGCCTATGGTTACCAGGTTACGCCAGACAGAAGCCAGGAGGTGTGGCCTATGGTTACCAGGTTACGCCAGACAGAAGCCAGGAGGTGTGGCCTATGGTTACCAGGTTACGCCAGACAGAAGCCAGGAGGTGTGGCCTATGGTTACCAGGTTACGCCAGACAGAAGCCAGGAGGTGTGGCCTATGGTTACCAGGTTACGCCAGACAGAAGCCAGGAGGTGTGGCCTATGGTTACCAGGTTACGCCAGACAGAAGCCAGGAGGTGTGGCCTATGGTTACCAGGTTACGCCAGACAGAAGCCAGGAGGTGTGGCCTATGGTTACCAGGTTACGCCAGACAGAAGCCAGGAGGTGTGGCCTATGGTTACCAGGTTACGCCAGACAGAAGCCAGGAGGTGTGGCCTATGGTTACCAGGTTACGCCAGACAGAAGCCAGGAGGTGTGGCCTATGGTTACCAGGTTACGCCAGACAGAAGCCAGGAGGTGTGGCCTATGGTTACCAGGTTACGCCAGACAGAAGCCAGGAGGTGTGGCCTATGGTTGCCAGGTTACGCCAGACAGAAGCCAGGAGGTGTGGCCTATGGTTACCAGGTTACGCCAGACAGAAGCCAGGAGGTGTGGCCTATGGTTACCAGGTTACGCCAGACAGAAGCCAGGAGGTGTGGCCTATGGTTACCAGGTTACGCCAGACAGAAGCCAGGAGGTGTGGCCTATGGTTACCAGGTTACGCCAGACAGAAGCCAGGAGGTGTGGCCTATGGTTACCAGGTTACGCCAGACAGAAGCCAGGAGGTGTGGCCTATGGTTACCAGGTTACGCCAGACAGAAGCCAGGAGGTGTGGCCTATGGTTACCAGGTTACGCCAGACAGAAGCCAGGAGGTGTGGCCTATGGTTACCAGGTTACGCCAGACAGAAGCCAGGAGGTGTGGCCTATGGTTACCAGGTTACGCCAGACAGAAGCCAGGAGGTGTGGCCTATGGTTACCAGGTTACGCCAGACAGAAGCCAGGAGGTGTGGCCTATGGTTACCAGGTTACGCCAGACAGAAGCCAGGAGGTGTGGCCTATGGCCCTCTACAGGTAGCAGTGTACCAGAGGTAGACATCAACACAACATCAGAGAGAACAGACAGGACATCTGAACATGACAGACTAACAGCACAGTTGGAATGGCTTTCAATCTCTTGAAATATGTCAGTTTTTAAATATACAGTTGAAGTCGGAAGTTTACATACACCTTAGCCAAATACATTTAAACTCAGTTTTTCACAATTCCTGACATTTAATCCTAGTAAAAATTCCCTGTCTTTTTTGGGGGTGGGGTTTGGGGTAGATCAGCTTAATATTGCAGATAGATTGTAACTTCCATCAATGTAATTGTCTGAATCACTTCCAATCCCCCATGTTATATATATATATATACACACATACACATACATACATACATACATACATACATACATATATATACACATACATATACACATACATACCCTTTAAAAAAAAAATATATATATATATTCCCCTTTATTACTTTCCAACCCCGCCACCCTTTCCCCACTTGGAGTAAACTAGTGAACAACAACGCCTAGGCCTCTACTTCCAGCCCATACCCACTATCTACATTTTATGGACACAGTCAATTTTACAGTAATTACATTTTGTTTGTTCTTTCTCCTGAACTTCTTCTACTCTCAACATCTCCGATCATTTTCAAGATGTCCATCTGGTTTGCTTCTATATGCCATATCTTTCTAACTGTGCTCCTTCACAAAAGCTCCCAACCTACAACCTATACACTTATTATGGACACAGCGTGCCTACATTATTAGTTATCTTGTTATTGTTTGTTGTTAGTTGTTATTAGTCCCATCCTTCAATTCCATTCAACACCTCCCATCTATCTTTTAACACCATCCATATAGGATTTCTATTTGCCATATATATTTGAACTGTACTGTGATGTCTTCCAAAATTCCCTGTCTTAGGTCAGTTAGGATCACAACTTTATTTTAAGAATGTGAAATGTCAGAATAATAGTAGAGAGAATGATTTATTTCAGCTTTTATTTATTTCATCACATTCCCAGTGGGTCAGAAGTTTACATACACTCAATTAGTATTTGGTAGCATTGCCTTTTAAATTGTTTAACTTGGGTCAAACGTTTCGGGTAGCCTTCCATAAGCTTCCCACAATACGTTGGGTGAATTTAGGCCCATTCCTCCTGACAGAGCTGGTGTAACTGAGTCAGGTTTGTAGGCCTCCTTGCTCGCACACGCTTTTTCAGTTCTGCCCACAAATGTTCTATAGGATTGAGGTCAGGGCTTTGTGATGGCCACTCCAATACCTTGACTTTGTTGTCCTTAAGCCATTTTGCCACAACTTTGGAAGTATGCTTGGGGTCATTGTCCATTTGGAAGACCCATTTGCGACCAAGCTTTAACTTCCTGACTGATGTCTTGAGATGTTGGTTCAATATATCCACATAATTTTCCTTCCTCATGATGCCATCTATTTTGTGAAGTGCACCAGTCCCTCCTGCAGCAAAGCACCCCCACAGCATGATGCTGCCACCCCCGTGCTTCACGGTTGGGATGGTGTTCTTCGGCTTGCAAGCATCCCCTTTTTCCTCCAAACATAACGATGGTCATTATGGCCAAACAGTTCTATTTTTGTTTCATCAGACCAGAGGACATTTCTCAAAAAAGTATGATCTTTATCCCCATGTACAGTCTGGCTTTTTTATGGCGGTTTTGGAGCAGTGGCTTCTTCCTTGCTGAGCGGCCTTTCAGGTTATGTCGATATAGGACTCGTTTTACTGTGGATATAGATACTTTTGTACCTGTTTCCTCCAGCATCTTCACAAGGTCCTTTGCTGTTGTTCTGGGATTCATTTGCACTTTTCGCACCAAAGTACATTCATCTCTAGGAGACAGAACGCGTCTCCTTCCTGAGCGGTATGACGGCTGCGTGGTCCCATGGTGTTTATACTTGCGTACTATTGTTTGTACAGATGAACGTGGTACCTTCAGGCGTTTGTAAATTGCTCCCAAGGATGAACTAGACTTGTGGAGGTCTACATTTTTGTTTCTGAGGTCTTGGCTGATTTATTTTGATTTTCCCATGGTGTCAAGCAATGAGGCACTGAGTTTGAAGGTAGGCCTTGAAATACATCCACATCTCCAATTGACTCAAATGATGTCAATTAGCCTATCAGAAGCTTCTAAATCCATGACATAATTACCTCAAAAGTAATAATAAAAAAATAACTATTGACCATGCCAAATGAGTTGAAAAGGAAAGTTTTGAGTGAGGAAAAGAAGGGTTCAATTCTGGCTTTACTGGCAGAGGGATACAGTGTTGCTTCCATCCTTAAAATTTCAAAGACGGTGGTTCATAAGAACAAGGTCAAGCAGCAGACATTGGAGACAACAAAGCTACAGACCGGCAGAGGGTGAAAACGACTCTCTACTGACCGGGATGACCTCCAACTCATTCAAATGTCACTCAACAACCGTAGGATGACATCAAGTGACCTACAAAAAGAATGGCAAACGGCAACTGGGGTGAAATGCACGGCGAGGACGGTTCGAAACAGGCTCCTAGGGGCAGGGCTAAGAGTCTTGCAAAGCTAGAAAAAAAGCCCTTCATCAATGAGAAGCAAAGAAAAGCCAGGCTGAGGTTTGCAAAAGACCATAAGGATTGGACCGTAGAGGACTGGAGTAAGGTCATCTTCTCTGATGAGTCCAATTTTCAGCTTTGCCCAACACCTGGTCGTCTAATGGTTAGACAGAGACCTGGAGAGGCCTACAAGCCACAGTGTCTCGCACCCACTGTGAAATTTGGTGGAGGATCGGTGATGATCTGGGGGTGCTTCAGCAAGGCTGGAATCGGGCAGATTTGTCTTTGTGAAGGACGCATGAATCAAGCCACGTACAAGGTTGTCCTGGAAGAAAACTTGCTTCCTTTTGCTCTGACATTGTTCCCCAACTCTGAGGATTGGTTTTTCCAGCAGGACAATGCGCCATGCCACACAGCCAGGTCAATCAAGGTGTGGATGGAGGACCACCAGATCAAGACCCTGTCATTGCCAGCCCAATCTCCAGACCTGAACCCCATTGAAAACTTCTGGAATGTGATTAAGAGGAAGATGGATGGTCACAAGCCATCAAACAAAGCTGAGCTGCTTGAATTTTTGCGCCAGGAGTGGCATAAAGTCACCCAACATCAATGTGAAAGACTGGTGGAGAGCATGCCAAGACGCATGAAAGCTGTGATTGAAAATCAGGGTTATTCCACCAAAATAGATTTCTGAACTCTTCCTAAGTTAAAACATTAGTATTGTGTTGTTTAAAAATGACCATGAACTTATTTTCTTTGCATTATTCGAGGACTGACAACACTGCATCTTTTTTGTTATTTTGACCAGTTGTCATTTTCTGCAAATAAATGCCCTAAATGACAATATTTTATTTTGAATTTGGGAGAAATGTTGTCAGTAGTTTATAGAATAAACCAAAAAAATGTAATTTCACCCAAACACATACCTATAAATAGTAAAACCAGAGAAACACACACACACTACTGTTCAAAAGTTTGGGGTCACTTAGACATTTCCTTGTTTTCGAAAGAAAAGCAATTTTTTTGTCCATTAAAATAACATCAAATTGATCAGAAATACAGTGTAGACATTGTTAATGTTGGAAATGGCCATTGTAGCTGGAAACGGCTGATTTTGTCTACATAGGCATACAGAGGCCCATTATCGGCAACCATCAGTCCTGTGTTCCAATGGCACGTTGTGTTTGCTAATCCAAATGTATCATTTTAAAAAGGCTAATTGATCATTAGAAAACCCTTTTTTAATTATGTTAGCACAGCTGAAAACTGTTGTGCTGATTAAAGAAGCAATAAAACTGGCCTTCTTGAGACTAGTTGAGTATCTGGAGCATCAGCAATTGTGGGTTCTGAAACTCGTCAGTCTATTCTTGTTCTGAGAAACTAAGGCTATTCCATGCGAGAAATTGCCAAGAAACTGATGATCTCATACAACGCTGTGTACTACTCCCTTCACAGAACAGCGCAAACTGGCTCTAACCAGAACAGAAAGAGGAGTGGGAGGCCCCGGTGCACAACTGAGCAAGAGGACAAATACATTAGAGTGTCTAGTTTGAGAAACAGACGCCTCACAGGTCCTCAACTGGCAGCTTCATTAAATAGTACCCGCAAAACACCAGTCTCAACGTCAACAGTGAAGAGGCGACTCCGGGATGCTGACCTTCTAGGCAGAATTGCAAAGAAAAAGCCATATCTCAGACTGCCCATCTTAATCTTAAATTTTTATTGGCCAGTCTGAGATATGGCTTTTTCTTTGCAACTCTTTGCCAAACTGAGCAATCGGGGGAGAAGGGCTTTTGGTCAGGGCGGTGACCAAGAACCCGATGGTCACTCTGACAGAGCTCCAGAGTTCCTCTGTGGCGATGGGAGAACCTTCCAGAAGGACAACCATCTCTGCAGCACTCCACCAATCAGGCCTTTATGGTAGAGTGGCCAGACGGAAGCCACTCCTCAGTAAAAGGCACATGACAGCCCACTTGGAGTTTGCCAAAAGGCACCTAAAGACTCTCAGACCATGAGAAACAAGATTCTCTGGTCTGATGAAACCAAGATCGAACTCTTTGGCCTGAATCCCAAGCGTCTTGTCTGGAGGAAACCTGGCACCATCCCTACAGTGAAGCATGGTGGTGATAGCATCATGCTGTGGGGATGTTTTTCAGCGGCAGGGACAGGGAGACTAGTCAGGATCGAGGGAAAAATGAACGGAGCAAAGTACAGAGAGATCTTTGATGAAAACCTCCTCCAGAGCACTCAGGACCTCAGACTGGGGCGAAGGTTCATCTTCCAACAGGACAACGACCCTGAGCACACAGCCAAGACAATGCAGGAGTGGCTTCGGGACAAGTCTCTGAATGTCCTTTAGTTGCCCATCCAGAGCCTGGACTTGAACGCAATCTAACATCTCTGGAGAGACCTGAAAATAGCTGTGCAGCGACGCTCCCCATCCAACCTGACAGAGCTTGAGAGGATCTGCAGAGAAGAATGGGAGATAATCCCCAAATACAGATGTGCCAAGCTTGTAGCGTCATACCCAAGAAGTCTCGAGGCTGTAATCGCTGCCAAAGGTGCTTCAACAAAGTACTGAGTAAAGGGAAAAATGTGGAAAAAGTCAAGGGGTCTGAATACTTTCCGAATGCACTGTATATGTGAATTTGTCCCAATACTTTTGGTTCCCTAAAATGGGGGCACTATGTACAAAAAGTGCTGTAAATTCTAAATAGGTCGATATGGATTAAAATACCCTCAAATTAAAACTGACAGTCTGCACTTTAATCTCACAGTCATTGTTTGATTCTGAATTCTGGGTTGGCAGCCTGATATTTGGCAGCCTGATATTTGGCAGCCTGATATTTGGCAGCCTGATATTTGGCAGCCTGATATTTGATGAGCCAGGTGATTAGGACACAGGACACACGGCCCTGACACCTGACCTGACATAAGCCCAGCACCTGCAGTCAGCTGAGAGAAACCTGAGAAATCCCGAGGCAATCTGTAGATAGAGCGACCCCGTTAATCCCAGATTAGACCTGAGCACCATCCGAGCCTCCTAATGCTGCTGCTTGGACACAGGCCCTTAGAGGAGCATACCCTTTATGGAGCTAACCTCAGAGAGACTCCCGAGTGGCGCGGTGCCACTAGAGATCCTGGTTCGAGTCCAGGCTCTGTCGCGACCGGGAGACCCATGGGGCGGCGCACAATTGGTCCAGCGTCGTCCAAGGTAGGGGAGGGTTTGGCCAGCAGGGATGTGGGTTCGTTTCACGCAGGGGGCCAGTATGAAAAATAAATAAATAAATAAAATTCCATGTATCCATTCACTAACTGTAAGTTGCTCTGGATAAGAGCATCTGCTAAATGACTACAATGTAAATGTAAAATGATAGAGATGGACTAGAGAGCTCTTCTCCTATCTTCAAAATGACCGCTTCTGTGACCCTTCGACATAGATTTACATATTATGACTATTAGAATATATTACTAATTTTATAGGATCTCTGTGTCCTTTCCTAACCTATAGCAAGTCCCACCCAGTTGACTACTTAGAAATGGTGAAAGCCCTCAATCACGATTAGCCCTGCCCATGCTATAACAGGTTTTGGGCCAAGTGAGTCCTTTATCTCTATGAGTAACCTCAGGTAGGCTATCATAGCTGTCTGTCATGCGTAGACTTAACAGAAGAGCAAACAGAGACAGAAATAAAGCTAGACCAGAATAGAGCCCTGGGTTTCCAGACGGAGTGGTTTCAACAGGTCTACTGTAGTGAGTGTAGAGGGGGTTGCCTGGTTGTAGAAGACGTCGAAGTGTGGAGAACGTTATATTTATTTTTTATATTTGTTATTTATTTTGCTCTTTTGCACCCCAGTATCTCTATTTGCACATAATCTCTTGCACATCTAGCATTCCAGTGTTAATACTATTGTAATTATTTTGCACTATAGCCTATTTATTGCCTTACCTCCATAACTTGCTACATGTGCACACACTGTATATATATTTTCTGTTGTATTTTTGACTTTATGTTTTGTTTTACCCCATATGTAACTCTGTTGTTTTTATCGTACTGCTTTGCTTTATCTTGGCCAGGTCGCAGTTGTAAATGAGAACCTGTTCTCAACTGGCTTACCTGGTTAAATAAAGGTTAAATAAAAAAAAAAATAAAGGACAGGGATTCCACCCTGTTAGGTCATTACACTTCCTAGTCTCAATCATACTGCTAATACATGTACATTACTTAGTAAGCAATAACATGACATTAATTAAGGTTCTCATTTGAAGCAAAAACAGGGCATCACAGCATTAAGTATATTTACATCAACTTTGGTTCTCTCAATATTCTGAATTGAATATATATTCTACCCCAAAGCTGTTAAGCCCCTTAACCCCTGACCAACTGTCAGTAGACTTGTCTTTTAACCCCTGACCATCTGTCAGTAGACTTGTCTTTTAACCCCTGACCATCTGTCAGTAGACTTGTCTTTTAACCCCTGACCATCTGTCAGTAGACTTGTCTTTTAACCCCTGACCATCTGTCAGTAGACTTGTCTTTTAACCCCTGACCATCTGTCAGTAGACTTGTCTTTTAACCATCTGTCAGTAGACTTGTCTTTTAACCATCTGTCAGTAGACTTGTCTTTTAACCATCTGTCAGTAGACTGGTCTTTTAACCCCTGACCATCTGTCAGTAGACTTATCTTTTAACCCCTGACCATCTGTCAGTAGACTTGTCTTTTAACCCCTGACCATCTGTCAGTAGACTTGTCTTTTAACCATCTGTCAGTAGACTTGTCTTTTAACCCCTGACCATCTGTCAGTAGACTTGTCTTTTAACCCCTGACCATCTGTCAGTAGACTTGTCTTTTAACCCCTGACCATCTGTCAGTAGACTGGTCTTTTAACCCCTGACCATCTGTCAGTAGACTTATCTTTTAACCCCTGACCATCTGTCAGTAGACTTGTCTTTTAACCATCTGTCAGTAGACTTGTCTTTTAACCATCTGTCAGTAGACTGGTCTTTTTTTCTCACATCTCCTTGTCCCTATGTTCAGAGAGAGTGGTGACACTTAATCCCAGAATGCATTGCTTCCCTTATCTGGGGGGATAAGATAAGCATCAGGCAGCAATTAAATGTTAATCTGAAGTCAGGCTAAATAGGTATGGCACAGGGCGGTATGGCACTGGAAGGTATGGCACAGGACGGTATGGCACTGGAAGGTATGGCACTGGAAGGTATGGCACTGGACGGTATGGCATAGGACGGTATGGCACTGGAAGGTATGGCACTGGACGGTATGGCACTGGAAGGTATGGCACAGGACGGTATGGCACTGGAAGGTATGGCACAGGACGGTATGGCACTGGAAGGTATGGCACAGGACAGTATGGCACTGAAAGGTATGGCACAGGACGGTATGGCACAGGAAGGTATGGCACAGGAAGGTATGGCACAGGAAGGTATGGCACAGGACGGTATGGCACCGGAAGGTATGGCACAGGACGGTATGGCACTGGAAGGTATGGCACTGGAAGATATGGCACTGGACGGTATGGCACTGGAAGGTATGGCACTGGAAGGTATGGCACAGGACGGTATGGCACTGGAAGGTATGGCACTGGAAGGTATGGCACAGGACGGTATGGCACTGGAAGGTATGGCACTGGACGGTATGGCACTGGAAGGTATGGCACTGGACGGTATGGCACTGGAAGGTATGGCACTGGACGGTATGGCACTGGAAGGTATGGCACAGGACGGTATGGCACAGGACGGTATGGCACAGGACGGTATGGCACAGGACGGTATGGCACAGGACGGTATGGCACAGGAAGGTATGGCACAGGACGGTATGGCACAGGACGGTATGGCACTGGAAGGTATGGCACAGGACGGTATGGCACAGGACGGTATGGCACTGGAAGGTATGGCACTGGACGGTATGGCACTGGAAGGTATGGCACTGGAAGGTATGGCACTGGAAGGTATGGCACAGGACGGTATGGCACTGGACCAGGACGGGAGGTCTGAGCACGGTACAAAGGAAACCACAAAAAAAACACACCGGAGTCTGCACTCCTCTCTAGCCCAATCTGCACTCCTCTTTAGCCCAATCTGCACTCCTCTCTAGCCCAATCCACTTTACTTGTGACCTCTTCCCTCCTCTTGTGTCCTCGTTCGGGAAAAGCTCCCTTAGGGAAACATCATAAATACATCACTGGAGGTCCGACGCCAAGTGAAGGAAGGAAGGGAAAGTGGTAATTGTGATTGGAATGCAGCCCAGATCTCTCTTCCCTTGCTGGCCAGGGAGGTTCTACCCATACAGGTCAGGCTCTGGTACTCTCTAGTAGATTAGACCTGGTTATCTCCCCATATTGACTCCTACAGCTATTGTATGCAGTAATCATGCACCTATGAACCTGAGTTATACTGTTAGCACTAAGGCGGTTTTCCCTAGTAAGACGTCCACTGTGTGCAGCTCACCCTGCACTATCAGCTCAAACATAAATATCCCTGTCATGTCTACTTCTGATAAGCCTCCCAGTAAAGCAATAAAAGCAATCAAGCATCCCAGAAAATTGCTAAAAAATAGGCCACATTAACATATGTAGCTTAAGAAACAAGGTTCATGAAATCGATAATTTGCTAGTAACAGATGACATTCATATTCTGACCATCTCTGAAACTAACTTAATAATACCTTTGATGATATAGTGGTAGCAATACATGGTTATAACATTTACAGAAAAGACAGAAATGCCAATGGTAGAGTTGTTGACGTGTATGTTCAGTCATATTCCTGTAAAGCTTAGAGAGGATCTCATGTTAAATACTGTAGAAGTAATATGGCTACAGGTTCATCTGCCTCACCTAAAGCCCATTCTGGTGGGAAGCTACTATAGACCACCAAGTGCTAACAGTCAGTATCTTGATAACGTGTGAAATGCTTAATAATGTATGTGATCAACAGAGCGGTATATTTTCTGGGTGACCTAAATATTGACTGGCTTTCATCAAGCTGCCCACTCAAGAAAAACCTTCAAACTGTAACCTGTGCCTGCAACCTGGTTCAGGTTATCAGTCAACCTACCAGGGTATTTACAAACAGCACAGGAATGAAATCATCCACATGTATTGATCATATCTTTACTAATGCTGCAGAAATCTGCTTTAAAGCAGTATCCAGATCCATCGGATGTAGTGATCACAATATAGTAGCCATATCTAGGAAAACCAGAGTTCCAAAGGCTGGGCCTAATATAGTGTAAAAGAGGTCATACAATACGTTTTGTAGTGATTCCTATGTTGTTGATGTAAAGAATATTTGCTGGTCTGTGGTGTGTACTGAGGAGCAACCAGACGCTGCACATTACACATTTATTCCAGTTAGTAGTAATCATGCACCCTTTAAGAAAATGACTGTAAAAGCTGTTAAATCCCAGTGGATTGATGAGGAATTGAAAAGTGTATGGTTGAGAGGGATGAGGCAAAAGGAATGGCAAATAAGTCTTGACTGCACAGCCGATTGGCAAACACTGAAAATTGAGAAATCATATGACTAAACTTAACAAAAACAAGAAGAAACTGTACATTTACATTTAAGTCATTTAGCAGACGCTCTTATCCAGAGCGACTTGCAGTTAGTGAGTGCATACATTTTTCATACTGGACATACTGTACTCATTCATCACAAAACCCACTGATATTGCCAACTACTTCAATTATTTTTTCATTGGCAATGTTAGCAAACGTAGGCATGACATGCCAAAAACAAATTCTGAACATACACATCCATGCATAACTGACCACATAATGTGAGTGTGGAAGAGGTCAAAAAATGATTGTTGTCCATCAACAATGACAAGCCACCGGGGTCTGACAAATTGGATGGAATATTACTGAGGATGATACCGGTCGATATTGCCACTCCTATTTCCCATATCTTCAATCTAAGCCTACAGGAAAGTGTGCCCCCTCAGGCCTGGAGGGAAGCAAAAGTCATTCCCCTACCTAAGAATAGTAAAGCCCCCTTTACTGGCTCAAATAGCCGACCAATCAGCCTGTTACCAACCCTTAGTAAACTTTTGGGAAAAAATGTACTTGACCAGATACACTGCTATTTCACAGTAAACAAATTCACAACAGATTTTCAGCACACTATTAGTTATATGTTGATACAGCATTGTAAAAGACCCACCACATGTCTCTGTTTTCTGTCCAGATAAAGATGTTGATACAGCATTGAAAAAGACCCACCACTGACCACATGTCTCTGTTTTCCAGTCCAACATGAATGCATCCCTCAGACCATCCGGTGCATGGACATCCTGTGCCAGCGTGGTCCAGTTGTGGAGACTACAGCAGATCGAGTCTGTGGACGGACAGGTCAGTAACTCATCAAATATGATACAATACTGTAAAACATTGCATTTGTAGATGCATTGAAATGTTGACTTTTTGTGCCCTTTTCACCATGTTTTAGACATGAGGCTCACCAGTGCATGATCAACTCCACCCTCTGCAAGGAGATCTGCTGGAGGTGATGTCTCGCCCATCCTTAGACGGACTCTCTCTCTCTCTAGTTATGCAGTCCATATGATTTCCGTAGGGTGTGACCCATCCAACTCTACTTACTTCTTATTTGGAGATCAATGGTAACGTTGAAGTTCCCGGCAGGAGGGATGATGCCGGGATGACAGGTAGCCTTTTGCTTAGATGTTGCTTTGCTTTGATGGCAGTTAATTTAAATATTGTCAGTTAATCATTCCACTTAAACTGTCTGGCTAGTTGGCTAACAAACATACTGTGCAGATGCATCTACACATTAACTTGGCTAATTGATCATTTGAGGAAGAGTGACATGATGTGGTCCTCTGTAGCTCAATTGGTAGAGCACGGCGCTTGTAACGCCAGGGTAGTGGGTTCGATCCCCGGGGACCACCCATACGTAAAAATGTATGCACACATGACTGTAAGTCGCTTTGGATAAAAGCGTCTGCTAAAATGGCATATTATATTATTATGGCAGTGCTGTTACATGTGTAAATGACCTGGTATAACAGTAAAATTAGCTAAATGGAAACGGTAGAAATGTTCCTTAGCCACTGAAGATCCTCTGTGGGCTCTCGGGACAGAGGGTTGTAGTCTTCGTCCGAGTACAGGTCCTCCACTGACTGCACCTGGTTGGGCACGGCTGGCTTCCTCCACTCGCATTCCACATCCGTACGGCCGATATTGTGGACCGCAAAAATAGCCAATGCAGCCGGCTAGACTTAAGAGCTCCACGGGGGCATTCGCGTGTGGTAGAGAGAATCCCCTGGTCAGAGACCTGTCAAGAGGAAGGATGTTAAGTGCCACATGCCATTTGTCGTAGTAAATATATTTGTTATAGTCAATATGGAATATGATACGTTGAGTAAAATGTTGTGCTAAGATCTATTTAGGTCAGGAGCTGGTTATAAGTTCTGTTCCTATCCAATAACAATGGACAAAAGGGTCCTATCTTGTCAGCCTTGTCAGCAGGTGGCCAAGGACAACATCCACGCCATAGGCCTCTCAGTTCTTCCAACTCACGAGTTCTTGCTCTGAGGACACACACACACACACACACACACACACACACACATCATCACTGATAACACACACACACACACACACACACATCATCACTGTTAAACACACACACACACACACACACAAAATCCCCTCCTTTAGGCTGAACATTTGAAGACAGAGAACCCGACTCAGAGCCAATGCAACAGTGACACTAGCCTGGAGGGGACCTCGCCCAACTCATCAGGACCAATCAGAAGATCAGAACTACTAGATTCAACCTACTTCATTTATTGCATAAAATGTCTGCACACAATGTTTCGGGGCTCTCTTCAGATAGCTCCCTAAGAGTTTGACGAACGAGTCCGTGCACGCGATTCCAGATATCTTTACCTCTGAATAAACTGCCTTTATTATACCATATCCACCCTGTCCAAAGTCTCTACTTGGTCTCAGTTCTCCAGTAAACTTGTGATCATCAACAAAATTGGTAGCAGAGGATGGTTTTCTAACTCTGAAATTCGGTCCATAGAAAGTTGATAGAGAAAGGAGACAAGTAAGAGACGGATCAGAAAGGACGGGTGACCTGTCCGCAGGAGCAGCCGGGAATCCAGCTCGCCTCAGGAAACTGATCTAAACGGCCGACAATACAAAGGTAAGCAGAACCTGTTAAAACAAAATCTGCATATTGTATTATAGGATAAACCAAAATTAAGATCAGTAGTACTGAGCGTGAGTATGGATTACTGTTAAATTTATAACATATCTATTATGACTCAAAAGGCACATATGTAAAGATAACTGAAATCTTAAGGTTTTTACTGTTGAAATGTGACTCTCTAGAGAGGAGTCTAGTTACAGTGGTTCACAAGAGAAGGACCGACTTTTATTTTCTGTTGAATTGTGACTCTCTAGGTGAGGAGTCTAGTTACAGAGGTTGTGGTTCACAAGAGAAGGACCCTTTTATTTTTACTGTTGAATTGTGACTCTCTAGGTGAGGAGTCTAGTTACAGAGGTTGTGGTTCACAAGAGAAGGACCCTTTTATTTTTTACTGTTGAAATGTGACTCTCTAGAGAGGAGTCTAGTTACAGTGGTTCACAAGAGAAGGACCGACTTTTATTTTCTGTTGAATTGTGACTCTCTAGTGAGAGTCTATTTACAGAGGTTTTGGTTCACAAGAGATGGACCCTTTTATTTGATCCACAAGAGAAGGATCTGGTGGCTTGATAAAAAGATTCAGATAGTCGGGTTGAGTTAATTCCGTGAGAATCCAAGTCCAGAAAAGGTTCTCCCGACTAGACGCCAGTTGAATGGTTAAAACGACTGGGAGTCTTGGTTGAGGAGAATCAATAAAATAAAATAAAAATACAAGTTCAGATAGTCGGGCAATGGTTGACTTGGCACTCAACTAGATGTACTGTGAAGAACTGAAACTGAATTCATGTGTTGATGTTGATATGTAATGCAAAATGTAAATGTTGAAATGTTAACCTGAATGTTGTGTAAGATTGGCCGTTTCATGAGACTAACTAGTTGATAACTTTTAAGAGGACCACCGAGTCCTATTCGGCCTGTTGTGCAGCCGCTACGCTGAAAGCTGACTTGTACTTTTTCCCTCTTGTGGTGTTGGTATTTCCCTAAATTCTAAAATTAAATTGATAATTATTTTAGGAGCGCTCGAGTTTGTTAATATATTGTTCCAAAAGGGCGATTCTGATACCTTTTGGGAAAATATATAATAACTCGAATAACTGAAAAACAATAATAACTTTTGCAAAATAATTCTTTGTGTACGAGGGTGGGGCACCTGAGATAAGTCGGTGTTGGCGCCAAGAATACATTGCTGGCCTCGGCCAGTGACGGGCTAAGTACACCAAGATAGTCGGACCTTACCCGAAATTCTATATACATATATATATATATATATATACTGAAATAGCCATGGCCGTCACTACTATCCCAGAACTCAAATTCAATGTATACCTAGATCAAAAAATACAGGACTGGGCAGGGAGTGAGGAACAGTATAAAACAATAAAGAAAGTATGGGAGGGAGTTAAGCTGAAATGGACACAGGCAGGTTACTTTAGCGGGGGTGCCCCGTCAAAAGGGCAACTCACCTCTATGGAGAAAGAGCTAGAGGAGGCAGTGAAGGAAGGAACAGAAAGTGAAGTGGAAAGGAATAAGTCTCACTTATTTAAGAAGGAAGGAACTAAACACAGAGAGAGAGCAGAGGCTGAGCTAAGGATAGGTACGTGGGCAATTGAGGAAACACGACGAGCACACCCATACAAGAAACCAGACATGATGGGTGTGGTGATTGAACCCACAACTGAGACAACACCCATAGTGGGGACACAGTCCATGAGTGACACACCAGCGCCCTCAACACCACTGTATCCGACCCTGCCACAGGAAGTGAAGAGCACACCACCCGCATACACACCCACTCCTCCAACTAACCCTTATAACCCATTCCTAAGTCCTGCAGTGGTACAAGCGCCTGTGTTCGTGGTGCAAGGAGGACACCTAGAGGAGAAGAAGGGAACATAGCAGCATATGCAGTGGTACAGCAGCTTCCAGACGGGTCACACGTGACCCTGGAATCAGACATCATCCCACAACCTGCCTCAGCCCAACTAGCCGAGATCATTGGTTTGACTCAAGCCCTGGAAAAGGCTGAAGGAAAGACTGTGAACATCTACACTGACTCAGCATATGCTCATGGAGCAGTCCATACAGATGGACCACAATGGGTCAGACGTAACTTCACCACAACAGGAAACCTTCCGATCAAACACAAGGCACAAATGGAGAGACTGATAAAAGCAGTCTCACTACCTGAGCAGGTGGCCATCATTAAGTGCAAAGGACATCAGCAACTCAAGAACAAAGTCAGCGAGGGAAATGACGCAGCTGACAAAGCAGCCAAGAAAGCTGGGGGCTACACTCCAAGACAGATGGTGCTGCAGACTCAACCAGCTAGAACAGAACTCACAGACCAACACATAAAGGAACTACAATTCACAGCGGGCCCGTATGAGCACTCGGTATGGGGACAGAAGGGAGCCACCAAAGGACCTGATGAACTTTGGAGATGCCATGACGGCAGGTTGGTGGCCCCAGCTAATCTCTGTCCCGAGCTGATACGTGAGGCTCATGGGCCCCACCCATGAAGGGGAAACTCAAAACTTTACAGAAAGTTTCCCATATTTGGTGGCACCCACACATTAAGGACATGACAGACTTGTTTTGTGATGAGTGCAGCATTTGTGGCAGCCACAACCCAAAGAAACCTTTCCAAACACCCATGGGTTCATACCCAGTACCTAATGCATGTTTTCAGGACATTAGCATAGATTACACTGACATGGGGGCTGATAATGTAACTAATGGGAAAAGGTACTTATTGGTAATGGTAGATCGATTCTCCAAATGGGTTGAGGCAATGCCAACAGCACGTGAGGATGCCAGGTCGGTCATTAAGTGGCTGCAGACTGAACTCATACCAAGGTATGGGGTTCCAAGACAAATCCGATCCGACAACGGGTCCCATTTCAGTAACCAACACCTGAGACAGGTGGAGGAGAGGTTCGGCATTGTGCACAAGTTTGGGTCTGTGTACCGGCCGCAATCTCAGGGCCTCGTGGAACGTGCCAATCAAACTTTGAAGGCTAAGATAGCCAAGGTATGTGCAGGTTCAAAGTTGACGTGGGTTGAAGCTCTGCCCCTGGCGTTGATGGCCATGAGAGCCTCTCCAGGAGCAGGCACCCATCTCTCTCACATGAGATTATGACTGGTAGAGTCATGCCTGGTCCACCAAGGGAGGGAGGTCATATGCCCGCCCCTTGATGTACAACAAATTGTAATGTCTGATTATGTGAGAAAACTAACGGAACTCTCTGCAGCTCTCTCCAAACAGATTCACAAGGTCCAAGAGGGGGGCTGACGGGAGATCCGGCGCCGCTGAAGGTAAAGGTTGGTGACTGGGTGAGGGTTAAGGTCCACAAGAGAAAGTGGCAAGAACCCAGGTGGACTGGACCGTACGAAGTGAAGGAGGTTACTTCACACTCAGTCCAGGTCAAGGGCAAATTGGGCGCACCTTGGCACCACCTTACATTGCACACCAGCACCAACTCCTTCCAGAACTTTGACTGAGGTCAGGGCTGACTTGAGCGCCCTAAATTCGGCACCAAATACAGAGGCTCCTAGTCTGTGAGAATGTGGAGGAGACTCTCATTAACAGAGACTGGAGGGCTTCGCCCTGGGAGGAGACATAGACCTCCCTGGGAGAGACTGGGTATCTCTGGTCCCTTGTTTGTTATTTTCATTATAGTCACTGGAGTTTCCATGGGAACTTTCACATGGCTAAAACAGCAACTAGCACATCCACCTACTAATATCACTAGTCCTAATAATATCACATCTCACGCCATCGTCAGAACAAACACCCATACCTTACGAAAACGACATGTTTTAAATAGCGACCAAAACTGTACTACCAACCAAATTAGAAGTACCACCCTATGTATCCCTATAAATACTACCACCACTGTCACCGTCCCTTGGGGAATGTTGGAAAGTACTGGGCAGAATGAAAACAGGAAGTTATGGCAAGTCCAATATCATTGGTACATGACATTGGGGGGTTTGGATAAATGGTCCTGGAAAAACCTAGTCGCCGAGACGGGTCCTGATTGGTCAAGTTATTCAACAGGACGGAACGTCTTATTATGGCGAAATGGACTTACATTGGCCAAAGAACAAAATGGCCTGAAGTTAATTATCCCACCAGGCCAGAGGGGAGGGCTGCCAATATTTCATATTGGCTCCATATATGGACACCGGTCCATATAGTCCATATAGGGCTCCACTTTATATTTACTATTTTAAATGGAACTTGATTGTTTGTTTTGTATCAACACCCGACCCTTCCACTTCTACAATTAAGGACGATAGAAAAAACATTGTGAAACCCACAGGTAGAGGTAGATGGGGACCAATTACCATGGTTACCACTCCACCTACTTTGGATGATGCAATCCTGACTGCTACAGGTGTCTCCGGCCTTTCTAACAATTGGCTCTTGTTGACTGAGGAAGCGGCAAGGGTGACTCATCAGAGTTGTGTGGTTTGTATGGGGGCACGGCCATTGCTTCGCATTATCCCTGCCGCCATTACGCCAGAATGCTTCCTGTCTGTCATGAAACATGACAACCCTTCCGCCAATTGTACACTATGGGACGTAGTTCATCCCTTGGTTACTAAAGTAACTAAGAAACCAATTTTTTCCTATCAGGTGGCTAGAGCTAACTTTACCTGTGTTAATCTCACGAAAGGTCTACCATTGTTGGGTATGGTACCTGTTGGATGGTGTCGGTTTACCTATACGCCTAATGCTGAGTTTAAACCTGTTTCCAGGGCTGATGTCTGGTGGTGGTGTGGAGGCGTTCGTCTGTTTGATGGACTGCCTGGAAATGCCACAGGCACCTGTGCACTAGTCTCTCTTTTGCTACCAATTTCTGTGTATCCAACAGGCGTTCAGGAGCTGGTGACCCATGTGTCTAACTTAATTCCTACCAGGACCAGGCGCGCTGTGGGCCCTACTCCTGGGGACCCAACCTACATTGATGCAATTGGGGTCCCTAGGGGGTACCAGATGAGTATAAATTGATTGACCAAGTAGCCGCAGGTTTTGAATCTTCATTTTGCTGGTGGTGCACGATTAATAAAAATGTTGACAGAATCAATTATGTCCATTTTAATGTTCAAAAAATTAGGCAATTGGACACAACAAGGTTTTGAGGCGGTGCATGGCCAGTTGGCTGCGACCTCTCTCATGGCTTTCCAAAATCGTATTGCTGTCGACATGCTCCTGGCTGAAAAAGGAGAGTATGTGCTATGTTTGGTGAACAATGTTGTACCTTTATTCCCAACAATACAGCCACAGATGGCAGCTTGACTGTCGCCCTGGAAGGGTTACGAACTCTTAATGGCAAAATGAAGAGCCACTCAGGGGTGGATACTTCAATGTGGGACTCTTGGATGGATGCGTTTGGTAAATATAAACGCTTGTTTCTTCTATACTTGTATCCATCTCTGTTTTTGCTGCAATTCTAGTGCTTTGTGGATGCTGTTGCATTCCATGCATACGGGACGCTGACAACCAGGATTATAACCACCGCTATTGATCCAAATCCTGCAGATAACGGTCAGATGTTTCCTTTGCTTGCTATTGGCGATGCTGACCAAGGATATCTGGATGATGAATAGCATTTAAGCTTTTGTCACGTCTCTTGTGAGACGTGAAGAGGGGGGAATGTAAAACTTTATCTTCTGATAAAGTTTTCCCTATTTTGCAAATTGCACTATTAGCTTGTGTCACGTCTCTTGTAAGACGTGAAGAGAGGGAATCAAAACTTTATCTTCTGATAAAGTTTTCCCTATTTTGCCAATTGCACTATTAGCTTGTGTCACGTCCAGTGGCGGCTGGTGAAAAATATTCTCGGTGGGGCTGTGCCATACTTTTTTTTCCTGTAACCATCGCGATATATTTTAACACAAACTGCGGACAGCAGTGCTCAGTGAAACATTCAGTAATTATTTAATGCCAATATTAAAAAGTTGAGGCATTCTTACACAAAAAACATATTACACAAACCCAAGCCTTTCATTTGCATTTAAAGTGAACTTTTTACCATTGGTAGTAAACAGGCAACCAACAGGCATGCTGTCAAGAACAGAGTGGAAAGTGGACAATAACATGAAATTATTATAAAGTTTATAGGAAATCTTACACTGTATAAAAGGATGTATAATATAGAAATGGATATCAAGTGGATGAACTCAAACCTTTGACTGGAAGAATAGCATACAGTATTTTATGATCATACTAAATGTGACTAATTGTTAATGTGCTCCAGAACTGCAACAATTAATTGATACAAAACAACATATTACAGTAATATTAGCAAAGACACTATTAAGACTTTCTAGAGTACCATATATAACTGGATTTTTTATGCTAAGGTCAACTATATACAAAGAAACATGCGGCCAGAGCTGCTCTGTGTGTGTATCTGTCATCTTATTTGTGCAGGAATTTTGCCCGTCTGTCCTTCCTGAGTGGCAAACCTCTCAATGACCCTTTGATTAAAGTCAGGGAATGTCCCTGACAAGTTTCTTCTCCATGGAGAGCATGGCCAGAGCGTTCAGGCGATCCTGTGTCATGCTGTTTCTCAGGAAGGTCTTGATCCTTTTCAGTGTAGAGAAGCACCTTTCTGACTCAGCAGTTGTCATGGGTGTGGTGATGAGGATCTTGAGGAGGCTGGCAGTCTCTGTGAAAGTGCTCTGAAGGTTGTTCTCCATGAAGAACTGGTACAGGGCACTGCACCACTACAAGCCTTGAACTCACTGTTCTCATAGATGAGGGACAGTTCGGTTTTGAGCTTGGCCTTGTTCAACATGGGTCGCCTCCACGGTTGTTTCAAGCGCTGTATCGGGAACTTCACACTGTGTTGTGGGAAAACTCTCCGTGCAATAGTGTTGCGCTGATGAGGTGCTGGGTGAAGGAGAACCTCTCTTTGGCATACTCAGGATGGTATCACATACCTGTAAAAGATACATCATCAGCTTTAATTTGCAATTAAGCTATTTTGATGCAAGTGATCCTGACTGACACGTATGCCTATGTCCAACTCAAGTATATGATTACCAAGGTGCTGATTGTTCATTTGGCTACATACTACCAGGCCTGAAAAAAGTTCTATGGGGAAACACTGACAATTACATCACAACTTACCTCTATAGCCAACCTCTGTTGTTCTCCTGGTCCCAGCATCCTCCATTCGCTTCGATGGGCTGGTTGCTCTTTCGTCAGATGCGCTGTCCCCACACAAGAGGAAGTGAGGCCCTGGGTCCAAAAATAAAGTTTAATTTGATAACTTGCAATCAGACTTTTAGCTCACTGTAATTCCCCCTCAACACACAACCAGTGACTTATATATATATATATATATATATATATATATATATATGACAGACAGACAGACAGACAGATAGTGTGTATATACACAAAACTATGTCTAGTAACTGCTTTTAACCTGTGATGTACACAATTAACTGATGTTATTACGTTTTAAAGCCTTTTTCTATTACATTTGTGAGAGGGATGCAACATAATTTTGTTCTGCTGTGCATTAGCAATAAAGTTAATCTTCAATAACAACTGGCCTCTTCTAGAAATTGACCTGGTGGACACCTGAATAATTATTACAAACTGTGTAGTACTTTCCTGCATTATTATCAACGTCTGATTGTGTCTTTTTGGACAAACACTTGTTCTCGTGGTCGAGTAACAACAACTGCGCTCCTTGAGTGACGGGGTGGTACTTGGTGAGAGAGAGGAGAGCGACCCAAATTACGAAGTAAACTAGAAAACGGACGTTACACATGCGGAGTGGCATTACCACATTTAACAAACCAAACATTGAAATACCGTTATAGAAGGTAAAGTAAAAACCCAAACTGGTCTGTGCATCAATACCGGTATATAGTAATATATAGGCAACATACCGTAAATCTATCAATTATGTATCAGTTTTACATGTGACCCATATCAAATTTACGCATTCACACTGAAGGAGCACACAAATGCAATGCTCATTTGGGCGTGATTGTCGTGTGTAACACAGGTGAAAAAAAAATCCTGAATGGTATCCTAATCAGCCATTTTGGTTAGGGAGAAATACAAACAACTCTACTGCCATACATTCCAATTAGACTGAAGGCATACAGTTGTGTCCAAATATATTGGCACCCTTGGGCTTTTTCTTAAATAATTCCCTATTTCTTCTAAAATCAGTTGAAATATGAGAGGAAAAAATGGGTCTCCACACCTTTAATTATATTTCTGTAAACTTAAGTTTACAATTGTAATTTAGAAAATATAGACAAATGTCATGGACTAAATTATTGGCACCCTGGAGCTAGTACTTGGTTGCAACAGCTTTTGGCCAAGATAGCTGCCAACATATGCCTATTGTAGACATCAATGAGCTTCTGCACCTTTTCTGCTGGCAATTTGGCCCATTCTTCAGCAGCAAACTGCTGTAATTCTTCAATGTTTGAGGTTGCACTCCACCAACTTCTTTTTTCAGATCTTGCCAAAACTAATGTGGTCCCGTGTAGCTCAGTTGGTAGAGCATGGCGCTTGCAACGCCAGGGTTGTGGGTTCGTTTCCCACGGGGGCCAGTATGAAAAAATGTATGCACTCTTAACTGTAATCGCTCTGGATAAGAGCGTCTGCTAAATGACTAAAATGTAATGTAAATGTCTTCTCTTTCCTTTTAAAATACTAAAACAAATATAATTGTGACGGCTCTATGATAATCACTCACTTTGATGACCCAGACACATTTAGGCTTTTAAACTGTTGTAAGTGAACTATTCATCTTTCTAACAGCATCTTTATCGGCCAATAGTAAATATAGTTATTTACCTGATTGTTAGCATGCTTTCTGTGAACCTCTGGACAAGTGCTTTAATGAAGACAGGGTCGATGTTCCTCTTCTGCAGCTGGCTGAAAAGCATGTACCACATTTGGCATGATCTTGTGGAACAGTGCCAGGAAAAAACGAAAGCCTCGTCTTGAGCATCCTCAAAAGCCCCCCGCCTCTTCTGACAGTCGGGGCATCAAAGTTCCCAGAGTCTCTGATGGTCTGGAAACACGTTAGGAGGTCATCCCTGTACTCGTACACAGTGTTGTGTAACGGTAGCTGTCTTCAGGTGCTCCTCCAGCACACTGTCGAGGGAGGCAACAAAATCCACTAAGCCCCGGAAAATGCGGGGTTTCGAGAGTCGTCTCCTCGTGCCCACATAGCGCCAACTCAAAAGCCCACAGAACTTCACACAATCGGTAATTTTGGATAGAATGTGCCTGTTTTTATCCACCTCCTCATTGTGTTTCCTCACCGCAATCCTGTGGCCGTCATCCAGCTGCGTAGCAATGTTCACCCTTCCTAATACAGCTAGCTTTACAGAGTTGTCCATGTGTCCCTGGTGTTCTCATGTTTCTTTACCTTCTCTGACAGTCTTCTTCCCTCACTCGGTCCTGTCCATGCTGAATCTGACCCCGTCGTTTTAAAAAGCAAGCACGGAAAGCAAAATAAAGCATTAGCATCAGTGCACCCAGCTAGCCAAGCCTTCCTGGTGTACCAGCTACGGGAGAACTCGCATATACTGCTTCCCTTTCTCGCTAGCCTGCTGCTCTGATTGAGAGGTCAGGTTGATCTGGGCCCAGCTCTTTCACCCACTTTCTCTGACAAAGTTCTCCTCTCAAACGGATCTTGGAGGAGAGATTTCACCGAGTTAGGGTTGGGTCTTGGAGATAACGTTTGCGTTCGCCATTGTCGCTCTAGTAAAAATGACCCACTGGAGCCGGTCCTTATTTTATCAGGGCTGACTTGGCGATAAAATAATCGCCCTCCTTGGATTCAATTAAAATCGCTGATTAGCTACATTTTATGTCATACATTCATATCTTAAATTACAATTGGCTTAACTGCTCGTAGACCCGCCTCCTCGGGGCACTTTCTGTATCGCCCAGAGCTGACGGCGTTTGACAGGCAGAGGAGAAGGTTGCGAATATGATTTTCTATCATATCTTACACATATTACTATGTGCATTCCATATTTCAAACACACAAATATTGACATACTGATGTTTTTATTATTATTATTATTTTTTTTATTTTTTAAAAAATAATAATTTTATTTAAGGCGGCGCCCTAGCGCCCTCTATCGGCCAGCCGCCACTGGTCACGTCTCTTGTGAGACGTGAAGAGGGGGGAATCAAAACTTTATCTTCTGATAAAGTTTTCCCTATTTTGCCAATTACACTGTTAGCTTGTGTCACGTCTCAAGTTTTCCTTCTTTACTGTTACTTGGTCACGTCTCTGGGGAGACGTGAAGAGGGGATTTGATCGTAGTAAATATATTTGTTATAGTCAATATGGAATATGATATGTTGAGTAAAATGTTGTGCTAAGATCTATTTAGGTCAGGAGCTGGTTATAAGTTCTGTTCCTATCCAATAACAATGGACAAAAGGGTCCTATCTTGTCAGCCTTGTCAGCAGGTGGCCAAGGACAACACCCACGCCATAGGCCTCTCAGTTCTTCCAACTCACGAGTTCTTGCTCTGAGGACACACACACACACACACACATCATCACTGATCACACACACACACACACACACACACACACATCATCACTGTTAAACACACACACACACACACACACACACACATCATCACTGATAACACACACACACACACACACACATCATCACTGTTAAACACACACACACACACACACACACAAAATCCCCTCCTTTAGGCTGAACATTTGAAGACAGAGAACCCGACTCAGAGCCAATGCAACAGTGACACTAGCCTGGAGGGGACCTCGCCCAACTCATCAGGACCAATCAGAAGATCAGAACTACTAGATTCAACCTACTTCATTTATTGCATAAAATGTCTGCACACAATGTTTCGGGGCTCTCTTCAGATAGCTCCCTAAGAGTTTGACGAACGAGTCCGTGCACGCGATTCCAGATATCTTTACCTCTGAATAAACTGCCTTTATTATACCATATCCACCCTGTCCAAAGTCTCTACTTGGTCTCAGTTCTCCAGTAAACTTGTGATCATCAACACTTTCAATGCATGACTTTGAAATGCATTTGTTGTAAGAAATGTGCTCTATAAAGTTTGATTTGATTGATGACGTTACAGCTGTAGAATATTTAATAAACTGTAGTACCGTTTTTCCATAACTTTTTTTAAAATGATAACTTTGGATTTTATCACTTGACATATCAAATTATATAGTGGGAAGGATCCTATAAATCAAGATTGTGTGAATGCATGTACCACGCAGAATAAATAAATACTGTGCCTTTGAAGATTTGTCTCTGGTCAACTACAATACAGGCTGGATGTCTGCACAAAGTCAATTCTGAATGTCAATAGATTTTCAGATTCATTCTCATCAATGACAACATTCTAGAACTGAGTTATCACTCATCTAAGTCTGGTATCCGGGGTAATCTGGTTAATGATTATAGAATTGATTAAGCGTCTCTTTCCTTGTAGAATGTTGACAGCTGAGTAGAACACATTGTATTGCTAAGATGCTCAAATGTAATAGCTACACTCACCGACACAGGATAAACTTTATCCCTCATTCTGGCCCTGAACAAAACCAGTAAATTGCCTCTCACTATAGCTGCACGTCTCCACATGACCAATGCCATAAGGTCTGAAATAGACATCAAAGTCGACATTCTGTACAAACTATTATTTAGGCTAAGTAAAACAATGATTTCGATCTACTGCTCTGTTAACTAGCTAGCTAAAGTGTAGTCAGTGGCTAGCTAAGACAGAGAAAGGGGACAGAAGAAGTTCAACACTTTATTCAATTCATTTCAATACAGCACATGGATTTGACAGTCTCTGGTGGCGCTGGTGAACGGTAGCTGAAAGTGTCGGCTAGAGATGATGTGCAGTAACTTCCTGCAGGAACTTGTAGTCTTGCTGAAGTCTTCTCTGTCGCTAATTAGTATTTCGATTTTTTTTAGAGTAAATTGAGGCAAATATATTGATAAAACTCACCTTGCCCGAGAGAGAATTAGACGGTTATAAAGATGGCATGCCAGGGTAAGTCTACATGAAACACAGACCTTATATTTAGTATATCATTTAGTTCTAAAATCCCAGATGCAAAAATGAATGGTGAAAACTATTGGAACCATTACCGGGTTTTACCGCTAGGTTTTATGGGTATTATGACACATCCATTGTGTTCGGTTTGTTATGTAGAATACTAATGAATCATTAAGTGATCTTGCGAAACAGCACCATTCTGAGAAGTGGTGGAGCATCGCAGCACTACACCCCTGATTACAATGGTTGGATGACTTCGGGAGTTTCACATAACCACAGCTCTATGAACTAAACTGCGCATTCAGGTGTCTACATTTTTTTACACCATTGCAGCAGCGCAAAATATTCGGGGTTGACCCAAAATCATTCGGGGCTAACCCCGAAAGCCAGGTCCTGGTGACGTCCCTGCTGCTTCCTAGTGGGAATATACAGCACATTGCATCCATATAGAGACTAAATATAAATAGGAAGCTGTTCCCCTACTATTTTTTTTTGGGGGATTGATCTCCCAGGGAGGACTTCATGGTTAATGTGAAGATCTAGATTATAGACTGCATTCCTTGTGCATACCCTCTTGTTTTTTGTACATAACATAGAACACCTACTTGCTTAATACAAAATTGAGGGTACAATATGTTTAAGGTCATTTAAGTCCCCTGTAGCTCAGTTGGTAGAGCATGGCGTTTGCAACGCCAGGGTTGTGGGTTCGATTCCCACGGGGGGCCAGTATGGAAAAATGTATGCACTCACTAACTGTAAGTCGCTCTGGATAAGAGCGTCTGCTAAATGACTAAAATGTAAAAATGTCGTTTAGACCATATCGTTAATAATAATGGCTTAAGAGCTCCTACAGCCATCCTATTGGACTGTTTCTTAACAGTGTTTGCCATTAGCACAGGTGTGATGAGATATCGTCGTTTTCCACCGGATCGAGTTACGAGCGCTTCTTTCAGAGAGAGGAGCTCGGCAGAGCTAGGCATGTTGGACTGGGGAACGTTTTAATACCATTAAAATCCTAGCATTTTACAGTGGGTCCGCCATGGTTCTGTGTAGCCTAGTCATGCTAATATATTTGAGACCAATGTATTGCAGTTAATTTAGTCTTTGACTTAAAAAGTAAAATATTTTTGAGTAGTAAACACAAAAACAACGAGTCCCAGACAGTTCTCAATAGAACGGACCAGAAGGGGCATCGTTTACTACCTACATTATTGGGATAATCTGGTTACCACAAGTCTTTGGGATACATTGTGCTCGTTGACAAAATAGACCATGGAACACCTTTTCACACGAAGGTCCGCGGTGGGTCTGTGTAAATTATGCGATTATATTGAAGACAGGTTTATAGCAGTGAATGTCATCTATTAATTTACTCTTACAGTATTTAAAAGTAGAAGCCATATCAGCCAGTGAAACTAATTGCTCTCACTTTATGATAGAACATTCAAATTTGTCTGCCTGACTGTGGGGCTCTTTACCTGAATTATTATAGATTTAAATAAATAGTGTTTAAAAAAATAAAAAGAAAACGCAGGACATTTAATGGTACCTGAATTGACTCAGTATCACAGAGAGGTCAAACAGGTGTGGCCTGAGGCTCTTGGACCTGGCCTGACACCTGCATGTGTTTACCTGACAGAATGATATCATGATTACTTTCATCAATCCAGTGGGTATTTGTTTTGCAAACTCTACCAACAAAACTCTGCTAAACAACAGCCTCTTGCTAGGTGAGCACTTGAATTAAAGAGTAACTACACAGGGGTTCCCTGTAGGTCCTGTTTTTGGTTTTACATCCATGGGCTTATTAACACTAAAGACAACAATTACATCATTAACAATACTTGTGTTTTTTTAAGCAGTGGCAACAACATTTTGTTACAGCCTGAATTCAAAATCGATTAAATATATTTTTGTTCTCACCCATCTACACACAATACCCCATAATGACAAAGTGAGAAAACATGTTTTTAGAAATTGTAGCAAATGTATTGAAAATCAAATACAGAAATATCTCATTTATATAAGTATTCACACCCCTAAGTCAATACTTTGTAGAAGTAGCTTTGGCAGTGATTACAGCTGTGAGTCTTTCTGGGTGAGTCTCTAAGAGCTTTCCACACCTGGATTCTGCAACATTTGCCCATTATTCTTTTCAAAATTCTTCAAGCTCTGTCAAAGTGGTTGTTGATCATTTCTAGACAACCTTTTTCAGGTCTTGCCATAGATTTTCAAGTAGATTTAAGTCAAAACTGTAACTCGGCCACTCAGGAACATTCACTGTCTTCTTGGGAAGCAACTCCAATGCAGATTTGGCCTTGTGTTTTAGGTTATTGTCCTGCTGAAAGGTGAATTCATCTTCCAGTATCTGGTGAAGAGCAGACTGAAGCAGGTTTTTGCCTGAGCTTGGCTCCATTCCGTTTCTTATTTATCCTGAAAGACTCCCCAGTCCTTAACGATTACAAGTATACCCATAACATTATGCAGCCACCACTATGCTTGAAAATATGAAGAGTGGTACTCAGTAATATGTTTGGGGCAAATCCAATACAACACAACACTTTGTATTCAGGACATACAAAGTGTTGTGTTGTATTGGATTTGCCCCAAACATATTACTGAGTACCACTCTTCATATTTGCTTTGCCACATTTTTTGCAGTATTACTTTAGTGCCTTGTTGCAAACAGGATGCATGTTTTGGAATATTTGTATTCTGTACAGGCTTCCTTCTTTTCACTCTGTCAATTAGGTTAGTATTGTGGGGTAACTACAATGTTGTTGATCCATCCTCAGTTTCCTCCTATCACAGCCATTAAACTGTGTAACTGTTTTAAAGTCACCATTGGCCTCGTGGTGAAATCCCTGAGTGGTTTCCTTCCTCTCCGTCAACTGAGTTAGGAGAGGAAGGAAACCACTTACAAACAAACATATTACTGAGTACCACTCTGTATCTTTGTAGTGACTGGATGTGTTGTCCCATGAGGACACCATGTTCTCCTGGCCTGACAAACACCGCTGTAGCTCTGCCACCGTCCACAGCAGATGGCCGACATTTTACATTTTAGTCATTTAGCAGACGCTCTTATCCAGAGCGACTTACAGGAGCAATTAGGGTTAAGTGCCTTGCTCAAGGGCACATCGACAGATTTTTCACCTAGTCGGCTCTGGGATTAGAACCAGCGACCTTTCGGTTACTGGCACAACGCTCTTAACCACTAAGCTACCTGCCGCCACATCAGTGGATGTGGTGGATTGAGATGCAGCCCATGAAAAAAAAAAACAGCCACTGTATCTCTAGCTGAAACTGACAGATTTTAATTGGCTTTTTATTTAAAATTATACTTATTCGATTTCCACGGGGAGGTGGAAATCGACCCATTCAAAGTGGAAAAGCAATATTGCAGCTGCTCTTACCCTTTCAGAAATGAGCTGTATGACAAAGGAAGAAGAATGATGAAGTGGGAACAGCTGGCAATTGAATAGCTCAGTGCATACTATGAATTACACCTCAACAAACCAGCATAGCGTTTTCCTACAGTAAATGAAACTCTGACCATCTCTGCAAAATGCAATATTCAGAGGAAGTAGAGGGAGGTTCATTCCTGTGATTATATTCTACAGAATCAAGTTCATATTTAAATGTCATCACATGGATAAAAACTATTATTAATCACACAAAAATGTAATGAAATTAAAATCTACAGGTAGTATGTCCTATACTGTTTGTACAGTTGATGGTGACTGAGAAAATAATGCTTTACATCACTGCTCCCTAGAGGAAGTTGGAGGAACTGCACGGCAACTTGCTTAGTGTCAAAAGCAGTAATAGATTAAGGACTGAAAGAGTCCAGGTTTTACTGTTGTGAGAGTCATGGACCAGAGAACCTGGAGCAGAAATACAGGCAAAATGGGATCCAGTGATCCTTGTTACAAGATACAAACATTAAACCAGTCCACGTACCTCAAACACCAAGCATTAAACCAGTCCACGTACCTCCAAACACCAACCATTAAACCAGTCCAGGTACTTAAATCTCTATTGCATTCCACACTGCCCTTTCCCACCTGGACAAGAGGAACGCCTACGTGAAAATGCTATTCATTGGCTACAGCTCAGCGTTCAACACCATAGTGCCCTCAAAGCTCATCACTAAGCTAAGCACCCTGGGACTAAACACCTCCCTCTGCAACTGGATCCTGGACTTCCTGACGGCCGCCCCCAGGTGGTAAGCGGTAGGTAACAACACATCTGCCACGCTGATCTCAACACGGGGGCCTCTCAGGTCGTGCTCAGTCCCCTCCTGCCCCTGTTCACCCATGACTGCGTGGCCAGAAGCACGACTCAACACCATCATTAATTTTGCAGACGACACAACAGTGATAGCCTGATCACCGACAACGATGAGACAGCCTATGGAGGAGGTCCGAGACCTGGCCGTGTGGTGACAGGACAACAACCTCTCCCTCAACGTGATCAAGACAAAGGAGATGATTGTGGACTATAGGAAAAAAAAAGAGGACTGAGCACCGCCCCATTCTCATCGACGGGGCTGTAGTGGAACAGGTTGAGAGAGCTTCAAGTTCCTTGGTGTCCACATCGCCAACAAACTATCATGGTCCAAACACACCAAGACAGTCGTGAAGAGAGGCACGACAAAGCCTATTCCCCTCAGGAGACTGAAAAAGATTTGGCATGGGTCCTCAGATCCTCAAAAAAGTTATACAGCTGCGCCATCGAGAAAGCATCCTAACTGGTTGCATCACCACCTGGTATGGCAACTGCTGCGGCCTCGACCGCAAGGCACTACAGAGGGTAGTGCGTACGGCCCAGTACATCACTGGGGCAAAGCTTCCTGCCATCCAGGACCTCTATACCAGGCGGTGTCAGAGGAAAGTCCTAAAAATTGTCAAAGACTCCAGCCACCCTAGTCATAGACTGTTCTCTCTGCTACTGCATGGAAAGCGGTGCCGGAGCGCCAAGTCTAGATCCAAAAGGCTTCTTAACAGCTTCTAACCACCCCCCCCAACCCACTATTTTTACGCTGCTGCTACTCTGTTTATTATCTATGCATAGTCACTTTAACTCTACCCATATGTACATATTACCTCAATTACCTGGACTAACCGGTGCCCCTGCACATTGACTCGGTACCGGTACCCCCTGTATATAGCCTCCCTACTGTTATTTTATTTTGCTGCTGCTCTTTAATTATTTTTATGTTTTTTTTTACTTAACGCTTTTTTTTTTTCTTTCTTAAAAACTGCATTGTTGGTTAAGGGCTTGTAAGTAAGCATTTCACTGTAAGGTCTACACCTGTTGTATTTGGCACATGTGGCAAATAACATTTGATTTGATTAAACCAGTCCAGGTACCGCAAACACCAAGCATTAAACCAGTCCAGGTACATCAAACACCAAACCAGTCCAGGTACCTCAAACACCAACCATTAAACCATTCCAGGTACCTCGAACGCCAAACATTAAACCAGTCCAGGTACCGCAAACATTAAACCAGTCCAGGTAAATCAAACACCAACCATTAAACCAGTCCAGGTACCTCGAACGCCAAACATTAAACCAGTCCAGGTACCGCAAACATTTAACCAGTCCAGGTACCGCAAACATTAAACCAGTCCAAGTACCTTGAACACCAAACATTAAACCAGTCCACGTACCTCGAAATCCATAGGTTAGGGCTTAATGAATTTATTTCTGATGTTCTTATATGAACTGTAACACAGTAAAATCTTTTAAATTGTTGCATGTTGCATTTATATTTTTGTTCAGTATAAATATCCCAAAACTGCCTCCTTGAATCAGCTACAGCCGAGGCAGGTTGAAAATCAAGTTAGTGTGTATTCTGAGTACACTATCCCTTTAAATAGGGTATAGTGTGTGTTTGAAACAAGAACGTGTACCTCAGATGGGTTCGAAGTTGTTTTTGCTAAGCATCCAACTTGCTGTTGGCAAATGGCTTTGAATTACTCTACGCAGTATTATCAGGTTTCATAAAATGAATTGCAGCTTTCGACCTTTTCAGAGGCACGTTAGAAGAGTCATACAGTAGTTGAGCATCACAACTTATTTATATTAATCTGCACAGCAGTGGAGGGCTGCTGAGGGGAGGACGGCTCATAATAATGGCTGGAACGGAGTGAATGGAATGGCATGTAACACATGGAAACCATGGAAACCATGTGTTTGATGCATTTGGTACCGTTCCACCTATTTTTCTCCAGCTATTACCACGAGCCCGTCCTCCCCATTACCACAAGCCCGTCCTCCCCATTACCACGAGCCCGTCCTCCCCATTACCACGAGCCCGTCCTCCCCATTACCACGAGCCCGTCCTCCCCATTACCACGAGCCCGTCCTCCCCATTACCACGAGCCCGTCCTCCCCATTACCACGAGCCCGTCCTCCCCAATTAAAGTGCCACCAGCCTCCTGTGCTGTACAAAATATCATTGGTTAATTGGTTTGACTTGATTATGTACACCTGGGGCAATAGATGTTAAGGAGACTGGACATTTACAAAGTGTTTTGATAGAAATGTATTGTGTAGATCCAATATGGAATAGTGTATGAGATTGTGTATGCTCTAGTCATTCTATTTCTATATTCAACATGCAGTTCCAGATACAGCCCTGCCATTAGTTGAAGGCAGCCAATCCAATACATTCAGAAAAATAGTCACTTCCTCAAGTCTGTATTCAAATAGTTTACACAGGTAGATACTTTCTGAGATCTGTATTCAAATAGTTTTTAAAAGTTGTCATTTTCTGGGACCTATATTCCAATAGTTGTAGTCACCACCTCGAAAGTAACTTTGTTCCACCGGAAAAATAGTTACTTTCCACAATTAAGGGCACGGTCGTAAATTCATCCTGGCTATCTCCTCCGATTTCAGAGCACTCTCGTCTGAGTGTGCCAGAGCACAGAATAACTGATGAATTTACAAACGCTCAACACCCCTTGAATATGGCCGGTGTCAGTAAACGTCGGCAAAAAAAACCGTTATTAAATTGTTGCCAGCAGCACAGTTGCAGTCACCAACGCTCTGGATAACATGAAAACAGCCTAACCAGCTCTGCTAGGGCGAGTAAAATGGTCAGAGTGAGATGTTCTCTCATTTGTGTCTGGAAGTAGCTAGCCAACGTTAGCCAGTTAGCTTGGGTGCTTGACTGCTGTTAGGACAGGACGCTCGGATCAACCCTACTCCTCCGCCAGTGCGTCCAGTGTGCGCTCTGAACGCTCCGAGAGCGAAACGGTCTGAATTTACGAACGGACAATCTGACAACGCTCTGAGTTTACGAACGCCCAGAGCGCACTCTGGCACTCCAGATTGAATTTACGAACACACCCTAAGCATAATAAAGTATAGTTATCCCAGAACCGGTTGCTATGGTGCCCTGGTAGCAGCCTAGAAAGAGTGCTCCAGTAAATGTGTGCTTATTTAGTTATTTTAAAGTGTTTTTCCATTGTTTTTGGAACCAACATTTTTGGTTTTGATAACATTGAGATTTTATTGCATATATCTGGTGGTTTTGAGCCACGGATTTGCAGATTGACTGACAGGTCAACTCTTTTAGGCTTGGCTAGCTAGCTGGCCAAGTGGGTGCTTCAGAGTGGAAGAGGAGAGGTCCAGTGGTTATATGACTCAGGCTGGTTTCCAGCTTTGCCCTCTACAAGATCATCAGCAGACTCTCTCACCATCATTTACCATCCTCTGACCAGCTCCTTCCGCTCAAGAAATTTACTGACCCAGTCCATCTGCAGAGGATGCAACATTCAACGACTTGGCCTCTATTGGTTCGCCTGACCTGTCATAATATATTGCTTGTATTCTTTTTTTCTTTTTTTTTCTTGACACGGTCAAACAACTCCAGCATAGATTGGTAACTTATTTTCTTATTTGGCACACAAACTAGAGGCCATGAGTAACTTGGTCAAAAAGAATGGCATCGATTGGCCTATAGGTGGTGCTGTTATAAGCAGTCTCACTTAAACCCTCATATCTGCCGCCCCATTTAACCTAGACTAGAGACTTTAAACTTTGTATGTAGTTCACTTTCCTCATGTTGAACACATTTGCCTCAAGGACCCATAACGTCCATCAGGATAGATTTTCGCCATCTTGGGAATTTTCGAAAACCTTCCTGTCATGAACCATGTCATGAACCAAAAAAAAACAACCAAAAAACACAAGTCCAAATAACACCCATGACAGACCTATGGTACATCAACTTGAAACTGATGAACCATGTTAAGTTTGGCACTGATATCTTAATAAACTATTAACAATTCACTTTTTTGACTACGTAACGCTAATGCTTAAAATAATCATAAAAAAGTCTTCTCATGGACTAAAAGTCAGATTCACTCCATATTTGGTCTTTGGACTCATCACAATCCCTATAGTCCCTAAAGAGTTTGAGAAAATAACGTTGATGCATTCAAAGATGGCCACACTATACCAGTAGATGCATATTAGCACATGTGCTAATATGCTAAAAATACAAAAAATCTTCTTCTCATGAACCATAAAACCAAATGACACTAATGGAATGTCGGTCCACGGTACATATCTTACTTAGTTTGAGAAAAGCTGAGAGATTGGTCAAAAGATGGCTAAGTTATTGACAAATAAAAAATCTGATTTTACGTGTGTATTTGAACCACTGTAAATCCACTCCACAGTGGCCTTTCAATTTGAAACTTGTCATCGCTATCATGGACGTGCCTAAGATGAACTTCAATGAATTTGGTATTGATATCTCCAAAAAACAAGGAAACTATTGAAACAAATTATTTGCATATGTAACGCTTACGCTCAAAATCATATTTTCCTCATGAACCATACGTCAGATTCACTCCAGATTTTGTATTCAGACTCATGATTACACATAAAGGAAGACAGTTCCTACAAGATAGAGTGCTTGCTTTGTTATCCAGCTGATCTTGTGTTATTGTTATCATCCTGTGAACCCCATTCATTGCTGCTTGCAGCTATATTTGGTTTGTTTGTTCTTTGCTTATGAAGCATTTTGAGATGTAGATTATGAAAAGCGCTATAGAAGTTAAAGAAAGTATTATAATTATTATATGCACTGCACTCTGACAGATTTCCAGCAGGGGCTTTGTCTAGCTAGTAGAGAGATGTTTCCGTGTCCTATAGCGGGGTGTATATCTCCATCTCCTTCACATTGACACCGAGACACACAGCAGCATGGCGAGCCGGGAAAGACCACAGAGTTTTCTTCACTCATCAACAAAAACAAACTTGTCATCAGTAGGATTCCTGCGGGTTTTATTTATTACTTTCATACACACGGCGCAAGCGAACAAACAAGGTGAACAAACATTTTTATTCCTGGCGTGAAAAAATATCGTATGGATTTCACTCTTGCTTGGCTGCGAGCAAGGGAGCTACTATTTACTTCTGTGTCGCTAGCTAGCCAACTTATTTGGTTAGCTAGTTGGCGGTGGTCCGATAAATTATTTCCATCGTTTCTGGTGGTTTATTGCTTTATGGGTAGTTGCTAACTACAGTAGCTAGTTGGCTACAGTGAACTTGCCAACCCAACACAGAAAACAAACATTTGCTGTCTTACAAGCTTGCTTACTTAGTTAAAGCCATCTTTCTAGTTAGCTAATATTATGGACTCAGTTCTGTTTTGCTACCTCTAACGTTATGGGTTAGACACAGCTAGTTAGGTAAGCTACACAGTAGCTAACTAACTACGCTAGCTTGATAACTTCACTAACTATGTAAACGGTTAGCTAGTTAACGTTAGAGATGACCGACGACTGAACAAGTCAAATTAGACCCTGGTCTTGGCTTCACGTAATTTAGCCAGCCGGTAATGTCAGAAAGGACACCCTGTTCGGACGTGATGCCAGATAACTTGAGAAGTTACCCAATTTAACTAGCTAGGTGGCTAACAAACAGGGACGGCTTGTTCAATAGGGCGATATGGGCGACGCACTGCCAAACGGGAAAAGGAAGGGATTTTTTTTCTAATCAATTATAAAAAATAAAAAATAAAAAAAAATATATTTTTTTTTTATAAATTTATAAAAAAATTATATCACGGCAACAGCAGTTATCAGTGTTCACGTCTGATCTGCCAGCCACTAAATGTCAAATCAGGCTAAAGTCGTGCTTCAAATGGCCCCGCCGTTTTTTGGGCGATTTCAGTCAGGTTGAAAATCGCCCAGAAGTCTCTCATAGCCTGTCATGTAAAATCTATTTTTTTCACATTTCAAAGCTTTCAATACATTCTCTATGGGTGTCTGTGGGCTTGCACTTACGCGCTTTCGTCATACGTGACGTAACGTTGAACGAACTTCAAGACAATGGCGGCTATCAGCGTCTATGTTGCGACCTGCAGTGTGGCGTTATTTTATGTTTTTAATTTGTAGACTTAGTTTACAAACATTCTGCAAACATTCTGCTTTGGACTGATCTTCGGTTTTGGACTGATCTTGTTGATCGTGACATACCCGCTACTGAACGGACTAAATAATGAAAACGCTGCTGGCAGAGAGGTGGAGCCGGCCACCTTCACCCTGGTCAGAGCGGACCGCGATCCTGGTAAGAGAGCGACTCTGTACCCCGACATTGAACTGCTTTCTGTGTCATTGAACCTTACTATTGTTGATAAAACAAGTTTACTGGAGAAACGGAGAAAAAGTAGAGACTTTTGGACAAGGTGGATAATTGTATAATATAAGGCAGTTTATTCAGAGGTAAAGATATCTGCAATCGCAGTTCACGGACCCGTTCGTCAAACTCTTAGGAGCTATAAATCAAGCCCCATTACTTACCATATCAGATAAGAGAAATTGCTGCAGCTACATATATTTTACATCCTGGCTCTACATAGTTCACTATTTGCATCACTTACCAAAATATTACATGTGGTCATATATGCTTGGAAAGTGGAGATGCCATAGAACGTCAAAAAAAGTAAACATTGCTGGAGACACATTGCGTTTGCTAGCGAAGAGATTTGTTGTGGCAAATGAACTTGGGCTGGGAATTGCCAGGAACCTCACGATAAGATATATGCATCAGCATTGCGAGTCTCATGATTCTATACGTATTGCGATTCGATACTGTGATTTTTATTGCGCACCATATGTCTGTTGCAGAGGGATCAGAAAGCCATGAGAACGAGTTTTGATCAGTCATGGAAATAAAAGTGCTGAAAACAAATTGGCTCCCAATGTGAAAAGATTGAGAACAAGCTATGAAGGAACAATAATGGTGTTTTGGTGCAGGTACAGCCAACTAGGCGCTAAAATATTGCGATATTGTCAATACAGTATATCGTAAAAGTATCACTATGTAACTCGATTTCTTTCACCCCAATCCCTCAAATTAACGGTAAATAACTGAATTGTTTGCCCCACATTTAGCTAAGATGATTAGCTAGCCAGCTAAAATGTTTTATTTAGTTAGCAGTCGCATCTACAATAGTTTACTGTCAATAACATGTCTCCAAAATGACGTGGTGTCTCCAATTGTGTTGACATTTTACAATTGCAATGCGCATCCATGAGTATCCACTTTCTGTAGCTCAGCTGGTAGAGCATGGTGCTTGTAACGCCAAGGTAGTGGGTTCGATCCCCGGGACCACCCATACACAAAAATGTATGCACGCATGACTGTAAGTCGCTTTGGATAAAAGCGTCTGCTAAATGGCATATTATTATTATTATTATTATTATTATTATCTGAAGAGAGCCCCGAAACATTGTGTGCAGACATTTTATGCAATAAATGAAGTAGGTTCAATCTAGTAGTTCTGATCTTCTGATTGGTCCTGATGAGTTGGGCGAGGTCACCTCCAGGCTACTGTCACTGTTGCATTGGCTCTGAGTCGGGTTCTCTGTCTTCAAATGTTCAGCCTAAGAGAGGGGATTTTTGTGTGTGTGTGTGTGTGTGTGTGTGTGTGTGTTTAACAGTGATGATGTGTGTGTGTGTGTGTGTTTAACAGTGATGATGTGTGTGTGTGTGTGTTTGTGTGTGTGTGTGTCCTCAGAGCAAGAACTCGTGAGTTGGAAGAACTGAGAGGCCTATGGCGTGGGTGTTGTCCTTGGCCACCTGCTGACAAGGCTGACAAGATAGGACCCTTTTGTCCATTGTTATTGGATAGGAACATAACTTATAACCAGCTCCTGACCTAAATAGATCTTAGCACAACATTTTACTCAACATATCATATTCCATATTCACTATAACAAATATATTTACTACGACATTAGCAAGAACCGCCACATCCTCAGCCGGCTAATCCAGTGTGTGAAGTTTTGCGGAGTGTTTGAGTTAGCTTTGCGAGGCAAAGATGAAACTGAGGGCTCCACCAACCCTGGTAAGCCAACACTTTTGAGATCAGTCAATAAATGCTTCTGGTATTGACTTATATGCTGCCCCTGTCTTCATGTTGTTGCTGGACATATCTTTTTTTAAATGTGTGTAGGTCACCTAAATCATCAGAAAAATTGCCCCTCCTGAGAATTTTTTCAGGAGCCGCCACTGCTAACAAATGTATATTTTCAAATAGCAATATTGCCAGTTGGGTGACAATGAACAGACAATTTTCTAGTATAATGCTATAGCTTAACGACGATTGTTAGCTAGCTAGTTAACGTAGCTACAGTAGATATTTCTCCTTAGCTGACATCAAACTCAAGTTATCAAGTCAAACAAATTATCAAGCTAGTTAGTTAGGGATGTAGCTCAGTTGATAGAGCATGGTGTTTGCAACGCCAGGGTTGTGGGTTTGATTCCCACGGGGGGCCAGTATGAAAAATACAAAAAATAATGTATGCACTCACTAACTGTAAGTCGCTCTGGATAAGAGCGTCTGCTAAATGACAAAAAAAAAAAAAAAGTTTTTGTAGAGAATGACCACACATTGGAAACAACGTGTCATATCAATATTCTAGAAGTTATCTTCTGGCTACTTAACTAGCTAGCAGCTAACCTTGAGCTAACTCAGTTCTCAAACGCTAGCAAGCAAGCTACAACGACACGTTGAAACGTTTAACCATATCAGTCCTGAGATCCCAGCAAAAACCGGCTTTTCATTTATCTGACTTACATTGATCTGATTTACATTTATCTGCATGTCCAGCCCGTATATTTAACCACAACAGAGTGCGATTTACACCACGACCTCCGAAGAGAGGGGAGGGGTCTCTGTATTGAGTGCACAAGATTGTAATAGTAATTTAAACAGTAAAAATGTATTATCTTTTTTTAATGTGGCATGAGCACAACCAGTCATGATATTTTCATCTGATTGTCCAAATAAAAAACTTTTAAAAAGTAGGCTACCTGTGCATGTTCGTCCACTCCAAAAATAATTCCAGCATCAAAACTGCATGTAATGGAAATAGGCATCCGTTACAAAACACCAAAACGATTGCCGTTGATTAGACCTACATTAATTAATGTCTTGATGACAAATTCACCTTTTTGTAGCCTGAAAAGTCAAGACACCTGAAATGGGGCTGAAAGTGTCCTGGGAAAAACGGGATGGTCACCCGAAAACACACACGGTCAATTTACTCCACTAGGCAACAGTGTGTATTACCATGAACTTCAAACCGGTCTACCGTTAGCCAGTGTGTTGTGGTAAACTCTGATCACTCTCTAACGCTCCATTATACTTTTAATTCATTTTTCTGAAAAAGGTGGGTTTACCCACCAGTAGGCCTACACTGACGGTAGTCTACCCTTTCAGCCAAGGCTATTTTAAACACACGAACACACACACAGAATAGGTAGCCTACATTCAATATAATACATGAGTTGAATCAAAGTACAGTACAAAGTTTATTTTCATTGGCGATTTTCTGCATTTATCAAAAGTCCCATCGGTAGCCTGATTTCAGATGTGTCCATGTAAACAGGATTATTAGGGAAATAATTATTCTTGTAAAGCATGTAAACGTTTTTAAACAAACTATTATATTAACATGACTATCCACAATAATCGCGTTATTGTGTGTATGTAACCGTGCTCATTGATAGCCAGAAATGGCTTCTTCGTAGCTTGTTATGAGGTTGGGAGATTGGGAACCTATCTGGGCTAGTTAAAGTTAACTTTAATAAAATTGGTAGGTGGCTAGTTGTATTACATATAAACAACAACTAAATGTAATGGACATGATGCCTCTAATGGGAAGAGAGAAAGTATTGTATCTACTGAATACCAGTTAGTCTCCATTCATTTAAAAGTAAGGCTTTGTAAATCTGTTTAGGCGTATGGCGTGATTCACAGTATGGTGTGATCCACACAGGTGTATCATGCCACTGGTTAAGGGGCGTGATCCTTGCACTCATCACTGTTACTTTGTGTGTCATAATCCTCTCTAGATTACACCATCAGTGAGTCATGTTGGGTTAGGGAAGCACCTAGAAGAAGCTGCAGAGGGCAGTGCCTCTCAGCCCTAACTGGATTCATGTAAGGAGTGGTGTGACAATTCATTTCCTCATTGTTGAATTTGTCATTGAGTTGTCATTTTAATAGGAATAGCCTTTACACTATTGTCAATGTAGGCCTAATATGTGGTTAATAACTCGTGAGTATCAATAAGTAGGCTGTCATAGCCCTGTCTGAGATGCCTGGTCATAGTAGCCTGGGTTGTCCCTCTGCAATCTGCACACTATAACAGAACAGGACATAATGTCCTGGCCTGTAGATCATATGTTCCTTCCCAGACACAGACCTGATGATTTGTTGTTGTGCCTTCTGAGAGGTCTCTGACGTCACTGTGAATGCTGCACCGTTTCTGTTCTTGATTTGGATAATGCAAACCATTAGCTAGACTAGGTCTGAGAGACTGTCTCTTTGTCTTGTTGTGTTCATATCGCACTGTAGTTACATTGAGGGAAAAAAGTATTTGATCCCCTGCTGATTTTGTACGTTTGCCCACTGACAAAGACATGATCAGTCTATAATTTTAATGGTAGGTTTATTTGAACAGTGAGAGACAGAATAACAACAACAAAATCCAGAAAACGCATGTCAAAAATGTTATAAATTGATTTGCCTTTTAATGAGGGAAATAAGTATTTGACCCCTCTGCAAAACATGACTTAGTACTTGGTGGCAAAACCCTTGTTGGCAATCACAGAAGTCAAACGTTTCTTGTAGTTGGCCACCAGGTTTGCACACATCTCAGGAGGGATTTTGTCCCACTCCTCTTTGCAGATCTTCTCCAAGTCATTAAGGTTTCGAGGCTGACGTTTGGCAACTCGAACCTTCAGCTCCCTCCACAGATAGGCCACTCCAGGACCTTAATGTGCTTCTTCTTGAGCCACTCCTTTGTTGCCTTGGCCGTGTGTTTTGGGTCATTGTCATGCTGGAATACCCATCCACAACCCATTTTCAATGCCCTGGCTGAGGGAAGGAGGTTCTCACCCAAGATTTGACGGTACATGGCCCCGTCCATCGTCCCTTTGATGCGGTGAACTTGTCCTGTCCCCTTAGCAGAAAAACACCCCCAAGGCATGTTTCCACCTCCATGTTTGACGGTGGGGATGGTGTTCTTGGGGTCATAGGCATCATTCCTCCTCCTCCAAACACGGCGAGTTGAGTTGATGCCAAAGAGCTCGGTTTTGGTCTCATCTGACCACAACACTTTCACCCAGTTCTCCTCTGAATCATTCAGATGTTCGTTGGCAAACTTCAGACGGCCCTGTATATGTGCTTTCTTGAGCAGGGGGACCTTGCGGATGCTGCAGGATTTCAGTCCTTCACAGCGTAGTGTGTTACCAATTGTATTCTGGGTGACTATGGTCCCAGCTGCCTTGAGATCATTGACAAGATCCTCCCGTGTAGTTCTGGGCTGATTCCTCACCGTTCTCATGATCATTGCAACTCCACGAGGTGAGATCTTGCATGGAGCCCCAGGCCGAGGGAAATTGACAGTTCTTTTGTGTTTCTTCCATTTGCGAATAATCGCACCAACTTTTGTCACCTTCTCACCAAGCTGCTTGGCGATGGTCTTGTAGCCCATTCCAGCCTTGTGTAGGTCTACAATCTTGTCCCTGACATCCTTGGAGAGCTCTTTGGTCTTGGCCATGGTGGAGAGTTTGGAATCTGATTGATTGATTGCTTCTGTGGACAGGTGTCTTTTATACAGGTAACAAGCTGAGATTAGGAGCATTCCCTTTAAGAGTGTGCTCCTAATCTCAGCTCGTTACTTGTATAAAAGACACCTGGGAGCCAGAAATCTTTCTGATTGAGAGGGGGTCAAATACTTATTTCCCTCATTAAAATGCAAATCAATTTATAACATGTGTTTTTCTGGATTTTGTTGTTGTTATTCTGTCTCTCACTGTTCAAATAAACCTACCATTAAAATTATAGACTGATCATTTCTTTGTCAGTGGGCAAACGTACATAATCAGCAGGGGATCAAATACTTTTTTCCCCTCACTGTATACAGTGTATCCGATCTAAAATCCGCTTGTCATCACCAGACCTAGGCTTCATCCATGAGCTTTCTCTAAAGAGACCACACCTACCATAAGACACTGACACATCAGCTTAGCTGTCTAGGTTAGGGAAAAACTTTCACATCTATCAAGGAAGCCACAGATCATCATGGCTATGAATTTAACAGGGTCCCTCCTCTGTGAAGGGGGAATTGTGATTGAGAATAAGTTGCTATTTGTCTCCTGATTTATGAAGTCAGTTGTGTTTTATCTACAACAACAACCACAACTTTGAGAACTGTGCTGCATGGCCTTTAGTAGTGCATGTTGGATATGGAATGACCCTCAGATCCCCCCAGTCTCTAAACTAGGCCTATCTATTTCAACCTAGAGGCCTACTGTGCAAAGGGCTGGGAACACTGGCGCTACCTCTCCCTTCAACCAAGGGACATTAATAATAGTAGGGCTGGAAACACTGGCGCTACCTCTCCCTTCAACCAAGGGACATTAATAATAGTAGGGCTGGAAACACTGGCGCTACCTCTCCCTTCAACCAAGGGACATTAATAATAGTAGGGCTGGAAACACTGGCGCTACCTCTCCCTTCAACCAAGGGACATTAATAATAGTAGGGCTGGAAACACTGGCGCTTCCTCTCCCTTCAACCAAGGGACATTAATAATAGTAGGGCTGGAAACACTGCCGCTACCTCTCCCCTTCAACCAAGGGACATTAATAATAGTAGGGCTGGAAACACTGGCGCTTCCTCTCCCTTCAACCAAGGGACATTAATAATAGTAGGGCTGGAAACACTGCCGCTACCTCTCCCCTTCAACCAAGGGACATTAATAATAGTAGGGCTGGAAACACTGGCGCTACCTCTCCCTTCAACCAAGGGACATTAATAATAGTAGGGCTGGAAACACTGGCGCTACCTCTCCCTTCAACCAAGGGACATTAATAATAGTAGGGCTGGAAACACTGGCGCTTCCTCTCCCTTCAACCAAGGGACATTAATAATAGTAGGGCTGGAAACACTGCCGCTACCTCTCCCTTCAACCAAGGGACATTAATAATAGTAGGGCTGGAAACACTGCCGCTACCTCTCCCTTCAACCAAGGGACATTAATAATAGTAGGGCTGGAAACACTGGCGCTACCTCTCCCTTCAACCAAGGGACATTAATAATAGTAGGGCTGGAAACACTGCCGCTACCTCTCCCTTCAACCAAGGGACATTAATAATAGTAGGGCTGGAAACACTGGCGCTTCCTCTCCCCTTCAACCAAGGGACATTAATAATAGTAGGGCTGGAGACACTGGCGCTTCCTCTCCCTTCAACCAAGGGACATTAATAATAGTAGGGCTGGAAACACTGCCGCTTCCTCTCCCTTCAACCAAGGGACATTAATAATAGTAGGGCTGGAAACACTGGCGCTTCCTCTCCCTTCAACCAAGGGACATTAATAATAGTAGGGCTGGAAACACTGCCGCTACCTCTCCCCTTCAACCAAGGGACATTAATAATAGTAGGGCTGGAAACACTGGCGCTTCCTCTCCCTTCAACCAAGGGACATTAATAATAGTAGGGCTGGAAACACTGGCGCTACCTCTCCCTTCAACCAAGGGACATTAATAATAGTAGGGCTGGAAACACTGGCGCTACCTCTCCCTTCAACCAAGGGACATTAATAATAGTAGGGCTGGAAACACTGCCGCTTCCTCTCCCTTCAACCAAGGGACATTAATAATAGTAGGGCTGGAAACACTGGCGCTTCCTCTCCCTTCAACCAAGGGACATTAATAATAGTAGGGCTGGAAACACTGGCGCTTCCTCTCCCTTCAACCAAGGGACATTAATAATAGTAGGGCTGGAAACACTGCCGCTACCTCTCCCTTCAACCAAGGGACATTAATAATAGTAGGGCTGGAAACACTGGCGCTTCCTCTCCCTTCAACCAAGGGACATTAATAATAGTAGGGCTGGAAACACTGCCGCTTCCTCTCCCTTCAACCAAGGGACATTAATAATAGTAGGGCTGGAAACACTGCCGCTTCCTCTCCCTTCAACCAAGGGACATTAATAATAGTAGGGCTGGAAACACTGCCGCTTCCTCTCCCTTCAACCAAGGGACATTAATAATAGTAGGGCTGGAAACACTGGCGCTTCCTCTCCCTTCAACCAAGGGACATTAATAATAGTAGGGCTGGAAACACTGCCGCTACCTCTCCCTTCAACCAAGGGACATTAATAATAGTAGGGCTGGAAACACTGGCGCTTCCTCTCCCTTCAACCAAGGGACATTAATAATAGTAGGGCTGAAACACTGCCGCTACCTCTCCCTTCAACCAAGGGACATTAATAATAGTAGGGCTGGAAACACTGCCGCTACCTCTCCCTTCAACCAAGGGACATTAATAATAGTAGGGCTGGAAACACTGGCGCTTCCTCTCCCTTCAACCAAGGGACATTAATAATAGTAGGGCTGGAAACACTGCCGCTACCTCTCCCTTCAACCAAGGGACATTAATAATAGTAGGGCTGGAAACACTGCCGCTTCCTCTCCCCTTCAACCAAGGGACATTAATAATAGTAGGGCTGGAAACACTGGCGCTTCCTCTCCCTTCAACCAAGGGACATTAATAATAGTAGGGCTGGAAACACTGCCGCTACCTCTCCCTTCAACCAAGGGACATTAATAATAGTAGGGCTGGAAACACTGGCGCTTCCTCTCCCTTCAACCAAGGGACATTAATAATAGTAGGGCTGGAAACACTGGCGCTTCCTCTCCCTTCAACCAAGGGACATTAATAATAGTAGGGCTGGAAACACTGGCGCTTCCTCTCCCTTCAACCAAGGGACATTAATAATAGTAGGGCTGGAAACACTGCCGCTTACCTCTCCCTTCAACCAAGGGACATTAATAATAGTAGGGCTGGAAACACTGGCGCTTCCTCTCCCTTCAACCAAGGGACATTAATAATAGTAGGGCTGGAAACACTGGCGCTTCCTCTCCCTTCAACCAAGGGACATTAATAATAGTAGGGCTGGAAACACTGCCGCTTCCTCTCCCCTTCAACCAAGGGACATTAATAATAGTAGGGCTGGAAACACTGGCGCTTCCTCTCCCTTCAACCAAGGGACATTAATAATAGTAGGGCTGGAAACACTGGCGCTTCCTCTCCCTTCAACCAAGGGACATTAATAATAGTAGGGCTGGAAACACTGGCGCTACCTCTCCCTTCAACCAAGGGACATTAATAATAGTAGGGCTGGAAACACTGGCGCTACCTCTCCCTTCAACCAAGGGACATTAATAATAGTAGGGCTGGAAACACTGCCGCTACCTCTCCCTTCAACCAAGGGACATTAATAATAGTAGGGCTGGAAACACTGCCGCTACCTCTCCCTTCAACCAAGGGACATTAATAATAGTAGGGCTGGAAACACTGGCGCTTCCTCTCCCTTCAACCAAGGGACATTAATAATAGTAGGGCTGGAAACACTGGCGCTACCTCTCCCTTCAACCAAGGGACATTAATAATAGTAGGGCTGGAAACACTGGCGCTTCCTCTCCCTTCAACCAAGGGACATTAATAATAGTAGGGCTGGAAACACTGGCGCTTCCTCTCCCTTCAACCAAGGGACATTAATAATAGTAGGGCTGGAAACACTGGCGCTTCCTCTCCCTTCAACCAAGGGACATTAATAATAGTAGGGCTGGAAACACTGCCGCTACCTCTCCCTTCAACCAAGGGACATTAATAATAGTAGGGCTGGAAACACTGCCGCTACCTCTCCCTTCAACCAAGGGACATTAATAATAGTAGGGCTGGAAACACTGCCGCTACCTCTCCCTTCAACCAAGGGACATTAATAATAGTAGGGCTGGAAACACTGGCGCTACCTCTCCCTTCAACCAAGGGACATTAATAATAGTAGGGCTGGAAACACTGCCGCTACCTCTCCCTTCAACCAAGGGACATTAATAATAGTAGGGCTGGAAACACTGCCGCTACCTCTCCCTTCAACCAAGGGACATTAATAATAGTAGGGCTGGAAACACTGGCGCTACCTCTCCCTTCAACCAAGGGACATTAATAATAGTAGGGCTGGAAACACTGGCGCTTCCTCTCCCTTCAACCAAGGGACATTAATAATAGTAGGGCTGGAAACACTGGCGCTTCCTCTCCCTTCAACCAAGGGACATTAATAATAGTAGGGCTGGAAACACTGGCCGCTACCTCTCCCTTCAACCAAGGGACATTAATAATAGTAGGGCTGGAAACACTGCCGCTACCTCTCCCTTCAACCAAGGGACATTAATAATAGTAGGGCTGGAAACACTGGCGCTTCCTCTCCCTTCAACCAAGGGACATTAATAATAGTAGGGCTGGAAACACTGCCGCTACCTCTCCCTTCAACCAAGGGACATTAATAATAGTAGGGCTGGAAACACTGGCGCTTCCTCTCCCTTCAACCAAGGGACATTAATAATAGTAGGGCTGGAAACACTGGCGCTACCTCTCCCTTCAACCAAGGGACATTAATAATAGTAGGGCTGGAAACACTGCCGCTACCTCTCCCTTCAACCAAGGGACATTAATAATAGTAGGGCTGGAAACACTGGCGCTACCTCTCCCTTCAACCAAGGGACATTAATAATAGTAGGGCTGGAAACACTGGCGCTACCTCTCCCTTCAACCAAGGGACATTAATAATAGTAGGGCTGGAAACACTGGCGCTTCCTCTCCCTTCAACCAAGGGACATTAATAATAGTAGGGCTGGAAACACTGGCGCTACCTCTCCCTTCAACCAAGGGACATTAATAATAGTAGGGCTGGAAACACTGGCGCTTCCTCTCCCTTCAACCAAGGGACATTAATAATAGTAGGGCTGGAAACACTGGCGCTTCCTCTCCCTTCAACCAAGGGACATTAATAATAGTAGGGCTGGAAACACTGGCGCTACCTCTCCCTTCAACCAAGGGACATTAATAATAGTAGGGCTGGAAACACTGCCGCTTCCTCTCCCCTTCAACCAAGGGACATTAATAATAGTAGGGCTGGAAACACTGGCGCTACCTCTCCCCTTCAACCAAGGGACATTAATAATAGTAGGGCTGGAAACACTGGCGCTTCCTCTCCCTTCAACCAAGGGACATTAATAATAGTAGGGCTGGAAACACTGGCGCTTCCTCTCCCTTCAACCAAGGGACATTAATAATAGTAGGGCTGGAAACACTGCCGCTTCCTCTCCCTTCAACCAAGGGACATTAATAATAGTAGGGCTGGAAACACTGGCGCTACCTCTCCCTTCAACCAAGGGACATTAATAATAGTAGGGCTGGAAACACTGCGCGCTACCTCTCCCTTCAACCAAGGGACATTAATAATAGTAGGGCTGGAAACACTGGCGCTTCCTCTCCCTTCAACCAAGGGACATTAATAATAGTAGGGCTGGAAACACTGGCGCTACCTCTCCCTTCAACCAAGGGACATTAATAATAGTAGGGCTGGAAACACTGCCGCTACCTCTCCCTTCAACCAAGGGACATTAATAATAGTAGGGCTGGAAACACTGCCGCTTCCTCTCCCTTCAACCAAGGGACATTAATAATAGTAGGGCTGGAAACACTGCCGCTTACCTCTCCCTTCAACCAAGGGACATTAATAATAGTAGGGCTGGAAACACTGCCGCTTCCTCTCCCTTCAACCAAGGGACATTAATAATAGTAGGGCTGGAAACACTGGCGCTACCTCTCCCTTCAACCAAGGGACATTAATAATAGTAGGGCTGGAAACACTGGCGCTTCCTCTCCCTTCAACCAAGGGACATTAATAATAGTAGGGCTGGAAACACTGGCGCTTCCTCTCCCTTCAACCAAGGGACATTAATAATAGTAGGGCTGGAAACACTGGCGCTTCCTCTCCCTTCAACCAAGGGACATTAATAATAGTAGGGCTGGAAACACTGGCGCTACCTCTCCCTTCAACCAAGGGACATTAATAATAGTAGGGCTGGAAACACTGGCGCTTCCTCTCCCTTCAACCAAGGGACATTAATAATAGTAGGGCTGGAAACACTGGCGCTACCTCTCCCTTCAACCAAGGGACATTAATAATAGTAGGGCTGGAAACACTGGCGCTTCCTGAATAGAGGAGCAAACTGAAGTCAAGAGTACAGTGGAAGTTCATTAAAAAGCTTTATTGTTAAAAGTAAAACCATGGTTTGGCTCTTGGCCTTCATCAGGGAGGCATACTTTACCCATGATGACATGCAAACCATGCTGAATGATGACATGCAAACCATGCTGAATGATGACATGCAAACCATGCTGAATGATGACATGCAAACCATGCTGAATGATGACATGCAAACCATGCTGAATGATGACATGCAAACCATGCTGAATGATGACATGCAAACCATGCTGAATGATGACATGCAAACCATGCTGAATGATGACATGCAAACCATGCTGAATGATGACATGCAAACCATGCTGAATGATGACATGCAAACCATGCTGAATGATGACATGCAAACCATGCTGAATGATGACATGCAAACCATGCTGAATGATGACATGCAAACCATGCTGAATGATGACATGCAAACCATGCTGAATGATGACATGCAAACCATGCTGAATGATGACATGCAAACCATGCTGAATGATGACATGCAAACCATGCTGAATGATGACATGCAAACCATGCTGAATGATGACATGCAAACCATGCTGAATGATGACATGCAAACCATGCTGAATGATGACATGCAAACCATGCTGAATGATGACATGCAAACCATGCTGAATGATGACATGCAAACCATGCTGAATGATGACATGCAAACCATGCTGAATGATGACATGCAAACCATGCTGAATGATGACATGCAAACCATGCTGAATGATGACATGCAAACCATGCTGAATGATGACATGCAAACCATGCTGAATGATGACATGCAAACCATGCTGAATGTCGGTCTGTAATTATGAGCAGGTTATGTTGATGTGAAGAGGAAAGGATCCGTCAATAGGCTTTCATCATTCTCTCCTTATCGCTCTTTGGGACTGTGGGGGTTAATCATGTCTGAATTTCTGAATCGGATCCAATTCCAAGGAGCTACTAATTACTGTCCAATTTACCCTGGAACTCAGGCTAGTGCCTCCCAGTTGGCAGTGGCACCCTATTTAATCCCTAATGGTACACTACTTTTGACTAGGGCCCATAGGCTCTGGTCCCCTGGTCTAAAGTAGTGTACCATAAAGGGCCCAGAGGCTCTGGTCCCCTGGTCTAAAGTAGTGTACCATAAAGGGAACAGAGGCTCTGGTCCCCTGGTCTAAAGTAGTGTACCATAAAGGGAACAGAGGCTCTGGTCCCCTGGTCTAAAGTAGTGTACCATAAAGGGAACAGAGGCTCTGGTCCCCTGGTCTAAAGTAGTGTACCATAAAAGGGAACAGAGGCTCTGGTCCCCTGGTCTAAAGTAGTGTACCATAAAAGGGAACAGAGGCTCTGGTCCCCTGGTCTAAAGTAGTGTACCATAAAGGGAACAGAGGCTCTGGTCCCCTGGTCTAAAGTAGTACCATAAAGGGAACAGAGGCTCTGGTCCCCTGGTCTAAAGTAATTTACAAAAGGGAACAGAGGCTCTGGTCCCCTGGTCTAAAGTAGTGTACCATAAAGGGAACAGAGACTCTGGTCCCCTGGTCTAAAGTAGTGTACCATAAAGGGAACAGAGGCTCTGGTCCCCTGGTCTAAAGTAGTGTACCATAAAGGGAACAGAGACTCTGGTCCCCTGGTCTAAAGTAGTGGACCATAAAGGGAACAGAGGCTCTGGTCCCCTGGTCTAAAGTAGTGTACCATAAAGGGGAACAGAGGCTCTGGGCCCCTGGTCTAAAGTAGTGTACCATAAAGGGAACAGAGGCTCTGGTCCCCTGGTCTAAAGTAGTGTACCATAAAGGGAACAGAGGCTCTGGTCCCCTGGTCTAAAGTAGTGTACCATAAAGGGAACAGAGGCTCTGGTCCCCTGGTCTAAAGTAGTGTACCATAAAGGGAACAGAGGCTCTGGTCCCCTGGTCTAAAGTAGTGTACCATAAAGGGAACAGAGGCTCTGGTCCCCTGGTCTAAAGTAGTGTACCATAAAAGGGAACAGAGGCTCTGGTCCCCTGGTCTAAAGTAGTGTACCATAAAAGGGAACAGAGGCTCTGGTCCCCTGGTCTAAAGTAGTGTACCATAAAGGGAACAGAGGCTCTGGTCCCCTGGTCTAAAGTAGTGTACCATAAAGGGAACAGAGGCTCTGGTCCCCTGGTCTAAAGTAGTGTACCATAAAGGGAACAGAGGCTCTGGTCCCCTGGTCTAAAGTAGTGTACCATAAAGGGAACAGAGACTCTGGTCCCCTGGTCTAAAGTAGTGCACCATAAAGGGAACAGAGGCTCTGGTCCCCTGGTCTAAAGTAGTGTACCATAAAGGGAACAGAGACTCTGGTCCCCTGGTCTAAAGTAGTGTACCATAAAGGGAACAGAGGCTCTGGTCCCCTGGTCTAAAGTAGTGTACCATAAAGGGAACAGAGGCTCTGGTCCCCTGGTCTAAAGTAGTGGACCATAAAGGGAACAGAGGCTCTGGTCCCCTGGTCTAAAGTAGTGTACCATAAAGGGAACAGAGGCTCTGGTCCCCTGGTCTAAAGTAGTGGACCATAAAGGGAACAGAGGCTCTGGTCCCCTGGTCTAAAGTAGTGGACCATAAAGGGAACAGAGGCTCTGGTCCCCTGGTCTAAAGTAGTGTACCATAAAGGGAACAGAGGCTCTGGTCCCCTGGTCTAAAGTAGTGTACCATAAAGGGAACAGAGGCTCTGGTCCCCTGGTCTAAAGTAGTGTACCATAAAGGGAACAGAGGCTCTGGTCCCCTGGTCTAAAGTAGTGTACCATAAAGGGAACAGAGGCTCTGGTCCCCTGGTCTAAAGTAGTGTACCATAAAAGGGAACAGAGGCTCTGGTCCCCTGGTCTAAAGTAGTGTACCATAAAGGGAACAGAGGCTCTGGTCCCCTGGTCTAAAGTTGTGTACCATAAAGGGGAACAGAGGCTCTGGTCTCCTGGTCTAAAGTAGTGTACCATAAAGGGAACAGAGGCTCTGGTCCCCTGGTCTAAAGTAGTGTACCATAAAGGGAACAGGGTGCCATTTGGGACACCGCCTGCATGTCTGATTCGGATCCACATCCAGCAGCCTGGTCTCATAGACCAGACGTAACATAGTAAAGGTAAATGGGTCCAAACAGTATGATATGTTACATTTGGTCTGGTTACATAAGACTTAAGACTCTAGCAACCCAAACGTTGCGAGTTCGAATCTCATCACGGACAACTTTAGCATTTTAGTTAATTAGCAACTTTTCAACTACTTACAATTTTTTTGCCCACTTTGCAACTACTTAGCATGTTAGCCAACCCTTCCACTTCCCCTAACCCTTTTAGCTAACCCTTCCCCTAACCTTAACCCTTTTAGCTAACCCTTCCCCTAACCTTAACCCTTTTAGCTAACCCTTCCCCTAACCTTAACCCTTTTAGCTAACCCTTCCCCTAACCTTAACCCTTTTAGCTAACCCTTCCCCTAACCTTAACCCTTTTAGCCAACCCTTCCCCAACCTTAACCCTTTTAGCTAACCTCCAACCCTTTTAGCCCCTTCCCCTAACCTTAACCCTTTTAGCTAACCCTTCCCCTAACCTTAACCCTTCCCCTAACCTTAACCCTTTTAGCTAACCCTTCCCCTAACCCTTTTAGCTAACCCTTCCCCTAACCTTAACCCTTTTAGCTAACCCTTCCCCTAACCTTAACCCTTTTAGCTAACCCTTCCCCTAACCTTAACCCTTCCCCTAACCTTAACCCTTTCAGCTAACCCTTCCCCTAACCTTAACCCCTTTAGCTAACCCTTCCCCTAACCTTAACCCTTTTAGCCAACCCTTCCCCTAACCTTAACCCTTTTAGCTAACCCTTCCCCTAACCTTAACCCTTTTAGCTAACCCTTCCCCTAACCTTAACCCTTCCCCTAACCTTAACCCTTTTAGCTAACCCTTCCCCTAACCCTTTTAGCTAACCCTTCCCCTAACCTTAACCCTTTTAGCTAACCCTTCCCCTAACCTTAACCCTTCCCCTAACCTTAACCCTTTTAGCTAACCCTTCCCCTAACCATTTTAGCTAACCCTTCCCCTAACCTTAACCCTTCCCCTAACCTTAACCCTTTTAGCTAACCCTTCCCCTAACCTTAACCCTTCTCCTAACCTTAACCCTTTCAGCTAACCCTTCCCCTAACCTTAACCCTTTTAGCTAACCCTTCCCCTAACCTTAACCCTTTTAGCCAACCCTTCCCCTAACCTTAACCCTTTTAGCTAACCCTTCCCCTAACCTTAACCCTTTTAGCTAACCCTTCCCCTAACCTTAACCCTTTCCCTAACCTTAACCCTTTTAGCTAACCCTTCCCCTAACCTTAACCCTTTTAGCTAACCCTTCCCCTAACCTTAACCCTTTTAGCTAACCCTTCCCCTAACCTTAACCCTTTTAGCCAACCCTTCCCCTAACCTTAACCCTTTTAGCTAACCCTTCCCCTAACCTTAACCCTTTTAGCTAACCCTTCCCCTAACCTTAACCCTTTTAGCTAACCCTTCCCCTAACCGTAACCCTTTTAGCTAACCCTTCCCCTAACCTTAACCCTTTTAGCCAACCCTTCCCCTAACCTTAACCCTTTCAGCTAACCCTTCCCCTAACCTTAACCCTTTTAGCTAACCCTTCCCCTTCCCCTGACCTTAACCCTTTCCCTAACCTTAACCCTTTTATCATACGTTTTGCAAATCCATAATGTAATACGAAATGGGTGATGGACATCCACAATTTTAATACATACGAAACGTAACATATCATACTAAATGGACTGTCCCGGATTTACATACAGAATAATACGAAATGCTTTGAGACCAGGTTGCTTCCAGGGAGCTACTAGTTATTGTCCAAATGACCCTTGAACTGGCATGTAACTCCTGTCTCTGTCTTCACAGCGTTCATACGGTCAGACACGATCCTCGAGGTGCTACACTTTGGAGAAGGAGGAAGCCTCTTACAGGTAAGCCACAGTTCATCTCTTTAAGCAGCCAGTTAACCTTTTTGTTGAAACACTTGTTACTTTTATGACTGGAGGTTCCTCTGTGTTTGTTCCGGCTCAGTAAAGCTGTCTGTTATTGTGTAGTAGGACTCTCCTATACTAGTGGTGTAAAATGACAGAACCAAATACCACCCTGTTCTTTACCTGGCTACCCAGACTCCTTGCTCCTGCCAAACGCTAGGCCACGCCCGCATTCGTTCCTTCTCCTCAAGGAGTCTGGATCTGAGTATCCTTCACCGAATGCCAACACGTTCAGGACTGGTCTGACTGGTCCAGAAACCGATGGTTTGGGTAGAGCAGGTGGTAAAGAGGTGGTTTTGAAAATGTGTCATTGGCTTTGATACTCTGATAGGTCAGAGACGATCCAATCGCCGATGACTTTGTTTTGTACTCGTCACCACCAACGACTTCAATGATGGCAGTCTCAGACTGAAGTATGTAGAGCAGAACCACAGAGCAGCAGAACTATTTAGTGTGAGTAGTCAGGCTACCCTATTCTAGAGCATTACTTTGGACCAGAACCTTTACAGTCTGTATATCGGCTATAGGGTGCTGTTCTAGAGCATTACTTTGGACCAGAACCTTTACAGTCTGTATATCAGCTATAGGGTGCCGTTCTAGAGCATTACTTTGGACCAGAACCTTTACAGTCTGTATATCAGCTATAGGGTGCCGTTCTAGAGCATTACTTTGGACCAGAACCTTTACTGTCTGTGTATCAGTTATAGGGTGCTGTTCTAGAGCATTACTTTGGACCAGAACCTTTACAGTCTGTATATCAGCTATAGGGTGCTGTTCTAGAGCATTACTTTGGACCAGAACCTTTAGTCTGTATATCAGCTATAGGGTGCTGTTCTAGAGCATTACTTTGGACCAGAGCCTTTACAGTCTGTATATCAGCTATAGGGTGCTGTTCGAGAGCATTACTTTGGACCAGAACCTTTACAGTCTGTATATCAGCTATAGGGGGCCGTTCTAGAGCATTACTTTGGACCAGAGCCCTCTGGGCACTACATAGGGAATAGGGTGCCTTTTGGGACGCAGGCATGGCTTAACAGACCAGCAGAAAGAAGCACCGCTAGATAGTAGATTTAACATTAACATTTTAGTCATTTAGCAGACGCTCTTATCCAGAGCGACTTACAGTTAGTGAGTGCATACATTATTTTTATTTTTTATACTAGCCCCCCGTGGGAATTGAACCCACAACCCTGGCGTTGCAAATGCCATGCTCTACCAACTGAGCTACATCCCAGCCGGCCATTCCCTCCCCTACCCTGGACGACGCTGGGCCAATTGTGTGCCGCCCCATGGGTCTCCCGGTCGCGGCCGGCTACGACAGAGCCTGGATTCGAACCAGGATCTCTAGTGACACAGCTAGCACTGCGATGCAGTGCCTTAGACCACTGCGCCACTCGGGAGTACAACTGGCCTACACTGGATTTAGCTCACTTGGCAGCATCACAAACACTCCCACTCATTCATACAGAAGGACACTCACTTCCACTGACTCAGAGAGATGCCCTGCCAGTGGGAATACTGCTAATGTAAAGACTGTAAAGATATTTTTAGGTTCATACAGTCTATATCCAGTCACTCACATACAGTACTGTTTCACACCCTCACACATATCATACTACATTCTCCTGATTTTAACAAGTTTTGTATTTTGAACATAAACTTGTGTTGCCTTTCAGAAGCTTTACTAAAACATATCGTGATTGTTTTCTTCTCTTTGCAGACAGAGTCTGACATTGATCTTAGTTTATTTAACAGAAAAAGGTAAGTTGTCTATTTTTTGTCTCTCTTCAATCCAATGTGCTGCCCCCAATTATCCAGTTGGACTACAGAGACAGATCCCAGCATGTGTTTCACATTAGAAAGGCCATGCGATGCTTGTTGTGGGACGTGAATCTGCCATTTAGATAAATGACCTGGCTTGTTACCGTGCTTGTTACTGGACTTGTGGATCTGCAATTAGATAGATTACCTGATGCATGGACCGCCTTCACAAAAGAAAGATTGCAGTTTTGAAACTGCAGTAACTGCAGTCGCTTGTGGTATTTTGGATACAGTATTTGCAGCATCAGTTATACTGCACTCTATCTGCAATCTTTTTTCATAAGGGCGGTTTGAGTTTTTACTTTACCTTCTATAACAGTATTTTAATGTTTGGTTTGTTAAATGTAATGCGCAACTCCGCCGCGTATCATGTCAGTTTTTATAGTTTACTCTGTTTGCTCCTTGAGTCATCTCTGTCCCTCTGTATGTGCTGAATACAACAGGTGCAGACATTACAGTGAAATGCTTACTGACAGCCCTTAACCAACAATGCATTTATTTTTTAATTAAAAAGTAAAATAAAACAACAACAAAAAAGTGTTGAGAAAAAAAAGAGCAGAAGTAAAATAAAATAACAGTAGGGAGGCTATATATACAGGGGGGTACCGGTGCAGAGTCAATGTGCGGGGGCACCGGCTAGTTGAGGTAGTTGAAGTAATATGTACATGTGGGTAGAGTTAAAGTGACTATGCATAAATAATTAACAGAGTAGCAGCAGCGTAAAAAGATGGGGTGGGGGTGGGGGGGCAGTGCAAATAGTCCGGGTAGCCATGATTAGCTGTTTAGGAGTCTTATGGCTTGGGGGTAGAAGCTGTTGAGAAGTCTTTTGGACCTAGACTTGGCACTCCGGTACCGCTTGCCGTGCGGTAGCAGAGAGAACAGTCTATGACTAGGGTGGCTGGAGTCTTTGACAATTTTGAGGGCCTTCCTCTGACACCGCCTGGTATAGAGGTCCTGGATGGCAGGAAGCTTTGCCCCAGTGATGTACTGGGCCGTACGCACTACCCTCTGTAGTGCCTTGCGGTCGGAGGCCGAGCAGATGCCATACCAGGCAGTGATGCAACCAGTCAGGATGCTTTCGATGGTGCAGCTGTAGAATTCTTTGAGGATCTGAGGACCCATGCCAAATCTTTTCAGTCTCCTGAGGGGGAATAGGCTTTCTCGTGCCCTCTTCACGACTGTCTTGGTGTGTTCGGACCATGATAGTTCAAGGAACTTTAAGCTCTCAACCTGTTCCACTACAGCCCCGTCGATGAGAATGGAGGCGTGCTCAGTCCTCTTTTTTTTTCCTGTAGTCCACAATCAACTCCTTTGTCTTGGTCACGTTGAGGGAGAGGTTGTTATCCTGGCACCACACGGCCAGGTCTCTGACCTCCTCCCTATAGGCTGTCTCATCGTTGTCGGTGATCAGGCCTACCACTGTTGTCTCATCGGCAAACTTAATGATGGTGTTGGAGTCGTGCCTGGCCATGCAGTCATGGGTGAACAAGGGGTACAGGAGGGGACTGAGCACGCACCCCTGAGGGGCCCCCGTGTTGAGGATCAGTGTGGCAGATGTGTTGTTACCTACCCTTACCACCTGGGGGCGGCCCGTCAGGAAGTCCAGGATCCAGTTGCAGAGGGAGGTGTTCAGTCCCAGGGTCCTTAGCTTAGTGATGAGCTTTGAGGGGACTATGGTGTTGAATGCTGAGCTGTAGTCAATGAATAGCATTCTCACTTAGGTGTTCCTCTTGTCCAGGTGGGAAAGGGCAGTGTGGAGTGCAATAGAGATTGTATCATCTGTGGATCTGTTGGGGCGGTATGCAAATTGGAATGGGTCAAGGGTTTCTGGGATAATGGTGTTGATGTGAGCCATGACCAGCCTTTCAAAGCACTTCATGGCTACAGACGTGAGTGTTACGGGTCGGTAGTCATTTAGGCAGGTTATCTTAGTGTCCTTGGGCACGGGGACTATGGTGGTCTGCTTGAAACATGTTGGTATTACAGACTCAGTCAGGGACATGTTGAAAATGTCAGTGAAGACACTTGCCAGTTGGTTAGCATATGCTCGGAGTACACGTCCTGGTAATCCGTCTGGCACTGCAGCCTTGTGAATGTTGACCTGCTTAAAAGTCTTACTCACATTGGCTACGGAGAGCGTGATCACATAGTCATCCGGAACAGCTGGTGCTCTCATGCATGTTTCAGTGTTGCTTGCCTCGAAGCGAGTGTAGAAGTGGTTTAGCTCGTCTGGAAGTATTGTGTCACTGGGCAGCTCGCGGCTGTGCTTCCCTTTGTAGTCTGTAATAGTTTTCAAGCCCTGCCACATCCGACGAGCGTCAGAGCCGGTGTAGTACGATTCAATCTTAGGTCTGTATTGACTCTTTGCCTGTTTGATGGTTCGTCGGAGGGCATAGCAGGATTTCTTATAAGCGTCCGGGTTAGAGTGACGCTCCTTGAAAGCGGCAGCTCTACCCTTTAGCTCAGTGCAGATGTTGCCTGTAATCCATGGCTTCTGGTTGGGGTATGTACGTACGGTCACTGTGGGGATGACGTCATCGATGCACTTTTTGATGAAGCCAGTGACTGATGTGGTGTACTCCTCAATGCTATCTGAAGAATCCCGGAACATGTAGCTTAGCATCTGCGTCATCCTAACTGACCTAAAACAGATAATTTTTACTAGGATTAAATGTCAGGAATTGTGAAAAACTGAGTTTAAATGTATTTGGCTAAGGTGTATGTAAACTTCCGACTTCAACTGTACACACAGTACCAGTCAAAAGTTTGGACACACTTACTCATCCAAAACTATGAAATAACACATATGGAATCATGTAGTAACCAAAAAAGTGTTCAACAAATCAAAATGTGTTTTATAGCCACCCATTGCCTTGATGACAGCTTTGCACACTCTTGGCATTCTCTCAACCAGCTTCACCTGGAATGCTTTTCCAACAGTCTTGAAGGAGTTCCCACATATGCTGAGCACTTGTTGGCTGCTTTTCCTTCACTCTGCGGTCCGACTCATCCCAAACCATCTCAATTGGGTTGAGGTCGGGGATTGTGGAGGCCAGGTCATCTGATGCAGCACTCCATCACTCTCCTTCTTGGTAAAATAGCCCTTACACAGCCTGGAGGTGTGTTGGGTCATTGTCCTGTTGAAAAACAAATGATAGTCCCACTAAGCCCAAACCAGATGGGATGGCGTATCGCTGCAGAATGCTGTGGTAGCCATGCTGGTTAAGTGTGCCTTGAAATCTAAATAAATCACAGATAGTGTTACCAGCATAGCACCCAAACACCGTAACATACATTGTACCATGCTTTCATGTTTCACTACATGGCTGCTAGTACAAAACCATGGTATTTGTTTCATTTGTACTACCATGGTTCATTTTTGTACCATGGTAGCTAGTACAATGAAACAAATATAATGTTTTTTTGGTCACTACCATGGCAGGAAAATACCATGGTACTGGTGCAAATAAAAAAAAAAACATGATATTACCCTGGTATTTTTTTCATTGTACTACAATGGTACATTTTTGTAAGGGTACAAGCTGGCGAGCTCTATGGCGCTACCATGCTATGTTGTTGTCTTAGGTCTCTCTTTATGTAGTGTTGTGGTGTGGTGTCGCTCTCATCGTGATGTGTATTTTGTCCTATATTTTTTTAAATTTATTTTTTATCCCAGCCCCCTGTTCCCCGCAGGAGGCCTTTTGCCTTTTGGTAGGCCGTCATTGTAAATACGATTCTTAACTGACTTGCCTAGTTAAATAAAAAATAACGGCTATCATCATCGGGTGGTGGTTAGCCATGTAGCTAGCTAGCTAACTTAGCTGCTAGGATAGCTCACTAACATTAGCATGCTAGACAAGTAGGCTAACGTGCGCAAGTTAGCCTACTAGCTGCCAAAGCCATCCATAGCGAAATGTTTTATCATTCATAGCTAGTTATCTTATCTCTACATGTTTCCTCAAGTTCAAGGCAGAGTTTTTGTAGGCAGCCACCTTCTGCTATCATGGGTAAGCAAAGCTTGCATTGCATTGATTACACTATCGCCTCTCCTGTGCTTGAAGAAGAACTGGTCACTGAAATGCATTCTCCTCATCTTCTTCAGAAGATTCTGTGTCTGGGTTTTCTCCTGACTCTCCTCCATCTCCATTGTTTTTCACCACGTCTTGAACTAGCTATTTTCTTTTGGCCTGTTCATCATTCAGTATGTCCGCACAGCTTGATTTGATTGGTCTGTACTCCTGAGTGGCGCAGTGGTCTAAGGCACTGCATCGCAGTGCTAACTGTGCCACTAGAGATCCTGGTTCGAATCCAGGCTCTTTCGCAGCCGGCCGCGACCGGGAGACTCATGGGCGGCGCACAATTGGCCCAGCGTCGTCCAGGGTAGGGGAGGGAATGGCCGGCAGGGATGTAGCTCAATTGATAGAGCATGGCGTTTGCAACGCCAGGGTTGTGGGTTCGTTTCCCACAGGGGGCCAGTATAAAAAATAATAATATATATATATATATGTATTCACTAACTGTAAGTGGCTCTGGATAAGAGCGTCTGCTAAATGACGTAAATGTAAAATATCTGTTTTGATGCGTGAAATCTGACTTGATTGGTCACTCTGACTAAACAACTCTTTTGTTGTGGCTGCGAGGGGCTCCTCCCGCGACCTTTCTGTGTCAACATGATCTACCATTATGGATAGCTTACAAAATGTGAATCTGTAACAGATGGTTTTTAAAAAGGTAACGAAGTACAATACTTCATTCAAAACATAAGTACAAGTAAAATAACTGACTTTGAAAAATACTCTCAAAAGTACAAGTACTCTGAAAAGCTACTCAATTACAGTAATGATAGTATTTGTAATTCGTTACTTCCCACCTCCGGGGATGCCATGTAGAGACGGGACGGGACGGTGCAGCAGACGGGTTAGAGAACTAAGAAGCTAACTGATGTTGAGCCCAGCTGCCATGGTGGGAGCGGTCTTTGTATGCTCTCTATCAGCCCTGTACAGCTGGGAGGGAATGGATATGAGATCTATTTTTATTAATTTTTTATTTCACCTTTATTTAACCAGGAAGCCAGTTGAGAACAAGTTCTCATTTACAACTGCGACCTGGCCAAGATAAAGCAAAGCAGTGTGATAAAAACAACAACACAGAGTTACATATGGGGTAAAACAAAACATAAAGTCAAAAATACAACAGAAAATATATATACAGTGTGTGCCAATGTAGTAAGTTATTGAGGTAAGGCAATAAATAGGCTATAGTGCAAAATAGTTAACATTTTGTATTAACACTGGAATGATAGATGTGCAAAAGATGATGTGCAAATAGAGATACTGGGGTGCAAATGAGCAAAATAAATAACAATATGGGGATGAGGTAGTTGGGTGGGCTAATTTCAGATGGCTGTGTACAGGTGCAGTGATCGGTAAGCTGCTCTGACAACCCCTGTCTACAGCTGGGAGGGAATGGGTATGAGATCTAAATCCTGTCTACAGCTGGGAGGGAATGGGTATGAGATCTAAATCCTGTCTACAGCTGGGAGGGAATGGGTATGAGATCTAAATCCTGTCTACAGCTGGGAGGGAATGGGTATGAGATCTAAATCCTGTCTACAGCTGGGAGGAATGGTAACTAAATCTGTCTACAGCTGGGAGGGAATGGGTATGAGATCTAAATCCTGTCTACAGCTGGGAGGGAATGGGTATGAGATCTAAATCCTGTCTACAAGTTTGATTTGCATGTGATGTCCATCCAGTAATGGCCCACAACAGAGCTGTATGATTCTACCTGCAGGGAGGATTCAGTGAGGAAGAGGATGCCCTGACCCTCCTGCCTACTGGATCACACCTGTTCTCAGGCTTGCTTGGTGGCTTCCTCCCCTCTCTGCCTGGAGCTCCATACACCTGTTCTCAGGCTTGCTTGGTGGCTTCCTCCCCTCTCTGCCTGGAGCTCCACACACCTGTTCTCAGGCTTGCTTGGTGGCTTCCTCCCCTCTCTGCCTGGAGCTCCACAGACCTGTTCTCAGGCTTGCTTGGTGGCTTCCTCCCCTCTCTGCCTGGAGCTCCACAGACCTGTTCTCAGGCTTGCTTGGTGGCTTCCTCCCCTCTCTGCCTGGAGCTCCACACACCTGTGAACCTGCGTGCCTACTCTCTCAACCAATCAGGGCTTCTCTCTGCCAGTCTGTGTGACAACAAACTCTATGCATCTGTGCAGTGCGTTTCTATGTGGACACAAGGATCCACAACCGGTAGAAACAAAGATGTTTGTCTTTGGGAGAAACAGGACATGATGTCTGTGTGTGTGTGTGTGTGTGTGTGTGTGTGTGTACTGTTTAGTTTGAGATGCATTGCACATTAATTTAACCTGGACGCCACTGTAGTGTACGTTAAATTGCAGATCCAGATCAACATGGAGCCCCAACTCTCTACCTGGTACTGTCCTCTTCCTGTCTCACTGTCCTCTTCCTGTCTCCTCCAGTGCATCCCCACATCCAGAGAACTGCAAACCTATACTCTTCCAGCCTCCAATGCTGGACTTCCATGAACAGTAAGTACCTGACTAGTCCACCTTCCCTTCTTTCATCCCCTCCCTCCCTCCCTCCCTCCCTCCCTCCCTCCCTCCCTCCTCCCTCCCTCCCTCCCTCCCTCCCTCCCTCCCTCCCTATAGTTTCCCTCACCCTCCCTCCCTCCCTCCACTAGTAGTGTGTTCCCTCACCCTCCCTCCCTCCCTCCCTCCACTAGTAGTGTGTTCCCTCACCCTCCCTCCCTCCCTCCCTCCCTACTCCCTCCTCTCCCTCCCTCCCTCCCTCCCTCCCTCCCTCCCTCCCTCCCTCCCTCCCTCCCTCCCTCCCTCCCTCCCTCCCTCCACTAGTAGTGTGTTCCCTCACCCTCCCTCCCTCCCTCCACTGGTAGTGTGTTCCCTCAACCTCCTCCCTCCCTCCACTAGTAGTGTGTTCCCTCACCCTCCCTCCCTCCCTCCACTAGTAGTGTGTTCCCTCCCTCCCTCCACTAGTAGTGTGTTCCCCCTCCCTCCCTCCCTCCCTCCCTCCCTCCCTCCCTCCCTCCCTCCCTCCCTTCACTAGTAGTGTGTTCCCTTGTCCTCCCTCCCTCCCTCCCTCCACTAGTAGTGTTGGTGTTTTTCTCTCTATTTAGCTAGTCTTCACAGTTTCATAATAACTGAGTCTGTGATTGAAGCCAAACAATAGGACTAAAACCTAGTCTCTGTTGAACAGGGAACAGCCTTCTACAGCTATGTTTGGGATCCATATTAATGCGTTAGACTGACGGATTACCAGTCAGATATACAGACAGTGGTAACATTGGTGTGGTCAGATTTATTAGATCCACACTGACAATGGAAGTAGACTCACTGATCTCATGTTATGTTGTCCTACCCTCCTCAAAACATGCCTTACTAACCTCATCAAACATACCTTACTAACCTCATCAAACATACCTTACTAACCTCATCAAAACATGCCTTACTACCCTCCTCAAAACATGCCTTACTACCCTCCTCAAAACATGCCTTACTACCCTCCTCAAAACATGCCTTACTAACCTCATCAAACATGCCATACTACCCTCCTCAAAACATGCCTTACTAACCTCCTCAAAACATGCCTTACTAAACTCATCAAAACATACCTTACTACCCTCCTCAAAACATGCCTTACTACCCTCCTCAAAACATGCCTTAATAATCTCCTCAAAACATGCCTTACTAACCTCCTCAAAACATGCCTTACTAACCTCCTCAAAACATACCTTAATAACGTCCTCAAAACATGCCTTACTAACCTCCTCAAAACATACCTTACTACCCTCCTCAAAACATGCCTTAATAACGTCCTCAAAACATGCCTTACTAACCTCCTCAAAACATACCTTACTACCCTCCTCAAAACATGCCTTAATAATCTCCTCAAAACATGCCTTACTACCCTCCTCAAAACATGCCTTAATAATCTCCTCAAAACATGCCTTACTATCCTCCTCAAAACATGCCTTAATAATCTCCTCAAAACATGCCTTACTACCCTCCTCAAAACATGCCTTAATAACCTCCTCAAAACATACCTTACTAATCTCCTCAAAACATGCCTTAATAACTTCCTCAAACCATGCCTTACTACCCTCCTCAAAACATGCCTTACTAACCTCCTCAAAACATGCCTTAATAACCTCCTCAAAACATACCTTACTACCCTCCTCAAAACATGCCTTACTAACCTCCTCAAAACATGCCTTAATAATCTCCTCAAAACATGCCTTAATAACTTCCTCAAACCATGCCTTACTACCCTCCTCAAAACATACCTTAATAATCTCCTTAAAACATGCCTTACTACCCTCCTCAAAACATGCCTTAATAATCTCCTCAAAACATGCCTTACTACCCTCCTCAAAACATGCCTTAATAACCTCCTCAAACCATGCCTTACTACCCTCCTCAAAAAATGCCTTACTACCCTCCTCAAAACATGCCTTAATAATCTCCTCAAAACATGCCTTACTACCCTCCTCAAAACATGCCTTAATAACGTCCTCAAAACATGCCTTACTAACCTCCTCAAAACATACCTTACTAACCTCCTCAAAACATGCCTTACTAACCTCCTCAAAACATACCTTAATAACGTCCTCAAAACATGCCTTACTAACCTCCTCAAAACATACCTTACTACCCTCCTCAAAACATGCCTTAATAATCTCCTCAAAACATGCCTTACTACCCTCCTCAAAACATGCCTTAATAATCTCCTCAAAACATGCCTTACTATCCTCCTCAAAACATGCCTTAATAATCTCCTCAAAACATGCCTTACTAACCTCCTCAAAACATACCTTACTAATCTCCTCAAAACATGCCTTAATAACTTCCTCAAACCATGCCTTACTACCCTCCTCAAAACATGCCTTAATAATCTCCTCAAAACATGCCTTACTAACCTCCTCAAAACATGCCTTACTAACCTCCTCAAAACATGCCTTACTAACCTCCTCAAACATACCTTAATAATCTCCTTAAAACATGCCTTACTACCCTCCTCAAAACATGCCTTAATAATCTCCTCAAAACATGCATTACTACCCTCCTCAAAACATGCCTTAATAACCTCCTCAAACCATGCCTTACTACCCTCCTCAAAAAATGCCTTAATAATCTCCTCAAAACATGCCTTACTACCCTCCTCAAAACATGCCTTAATAACGTCCTCAAAACATGCCTTACTAACCTCCTCAAAACATACCTTACTAACCTCCTCAAAACATGCCTTAATAATCTCCTCAAAACATGCCTTACTACCCTCCTCAAAACATGCCTTACTAACCTCCTCAAAACATGCCTTACTAACCTCCTCAAAACATGCCTTACTACCCTCCTCAAAACATGCCTTAATAATCTCCTCAAAACATGCCTTACTACCCTCCTCAAAACATGCCTTAATAATCTCCTCAAAACATGCCTTACTAATCTCCTCAAAACATGCCTTACTACCCTCCTCAAAACATGCCTTACTACCCTCCTCAAAACATGCCTTAATAACCTCCTCAAAACATGCCTTAATAACCTCCTCAAAACATACCTTACTAACCTCCTCAAAACATGCCTTAATAACCTCCTCAAAACATGCCTTAATAACCTCCTCAAAACATGCCTTACTAACCTCCTCAAAACATGCCTTAATAACCTCCTCAAAACATGCCTTACTAACCTCCTCAAAACATGCCTTAATAACCTCCTCAAAACATGCCTTAATAACCTCATCAAAACATGCCTTAATAATCTCCTCAAAACATGCCTTACTAACCTCCTCAAAACATGCCTTAATAACCTCATCAAAACATGCCTTACTAACCTCCTCAAAACATGCCTTACTAACCTCATCAAAACATGCCTTACTAACCTCCTCAAAACATGCCTTAATAACCTCCTCAAAACATGCCTTACTAACCTCCTCAAAACATGCCTTAATAACCTCCTCAAACCATGCCTTAATAACCTCATCAAAACATGCCTTACTAACCTCCTCAAAACATGCCTTACTAACCTCCTCAAAACATGCCTTAATAACCTCATCAAAACATGCCTTACTAACCTCCTCAAAACATGCCTTAATAACCTCCTCAAAACATGCCTTACTAACCTCCTCAAAACATGCCTTAATAACCTCCTCAAAACATGCCTTACTAACCTCCTCAAAACATGCCTTAATAACCTCCTCAAACCATGCCTTACTACCCTCCTCAAAACATACCTTACTAACCTCCTCAAAACATGCCTTAATAACGTCCTCAAAACATGCCTTAATAACCTCCTCAAAACATACCTTACTAACCTCCTCAAAACATGCCTTAATAACCTCCTCAAAACATGCCTTACTACCCTCCTCAAAACATACCTTACTAACCTCCTCAAAACATGCCTTAATAACCTCCTCAAACCATGCCTTACTACCCTCCTCAAAACATGCCTTAATAATCTCCTCAAAACATGCCTTACTACCCTCCTCAAAACATGCCTTAATAACGTCCTCAAAACATGCCTTACTAACCTCCTCAAAACATACCTTACTAACCTCCTCAAAACATGCCTTAATAACGTCCTCAAAACATGCCTTAATAACCTCCTCAAAACATACCTTACTAACCTCCTCAAAACATGCCTTAATAACCTCCTCAAACCATGCCTTACTACCCTCCTCAAACCATGCCTTACTACCCTCCTCAAAACATGCCTTAATAATCTCCTCAAAACATGCCTTACTAACCTCCTCAAACATACCTTACTAACCTCCTCAAAACATGCCTTAATAACCTCCTCAAACCATGCCTTACTACCCTCCTCAAAACATGCCTTAATAATCTCCTCAAAACATGCCTTACTAACCTCCTCAAAACATACCTTACTAACCTCCTCAAAACATGCCTTACTAACCTCCTCAAAACATGCCTTACTAACCTCATCAAAACATACCTTAATAATCTCCTTAAAAAATGCCTTAATAACGTCCTCAAAACATGCCTTACTAACCTCCTCAAAACATACCTTACTAACCTCATCAAAACATGCCTTACTAACCTCATCAAAACATGCCTTAATAATCTCCTCAAAACATGCCTTAATAATCTCCTCAAAACATGCCTTACTACCCTCCTCAAAACATGCCTTACTACCCTCCTCAAAACATGCCTTACTACCCTCCTCAAAACATGCCTTAATAACCTCCTCAAAACATGCCTTACTAACCTCCTCAAAACATGCCTTACTAACCTCCTCAAAACATGCCTTACTACCCTCCTCAAAACATACCTTACTAACCTCATCAAAACATACCTTAATAATCTCCTTAAAACATGCCTTAATAACGTCCTCAAAACATGCCTTAATAACGTCCTCAAAACATGCCTTAATAACCTCCTCAAACCATGCCTTACTACCCTCCTCAAAACATGCCTTAATAATCTCCTCAAAACATGCCTTACTACCCTCCTCAAAACATGCCTTAATAACGTCCTCAAAACATGCCTTACTAACCTCCTCAAAACATACCTTACTAACCTCCTCAAAACATGCCTTAATAACGTCCTCAAAACATGCCTTAATAACCTCCTCAAAACATACCTTACTAACCTCCTCAAAACATGCCTTAATAACCTCCTCAAACCATGCCTTACTACCCTCCTCAAACCATGCCTTACTACCCTCCTCAAAACATGCCTTAATAATCTCCTCAAAACATGCCTTACTAACCTCCTCAAAACATACCTTACTAACCTCCTCAAAACATGCCTTAATAACCTCCTCAAACCATGCCTTACTACCCTCCTCAAAACATGCCTTAATAATCTCCTCAAAACATGCCTTACTAACCTCCTCAAAACATACCTTACTAACCTCCTCAAAACATGCCTTACTAACCTCCTCAAAACATGCCTTACTAACCTCATCAAAACATACCTTAATAATCTCCTTAAAACATGCCTTAATAACGTCCTCAAAACATGCCTTACTAACCTCCTCAAAACATACCTTACTAACCTCATCAAAACATGCCTTACTAACCTCATCAAAACATGCCTTAATAATCTCCTCAAAACATGCCTTAATAATCTCCTCAAAACATGCCTTACTACCCTCCTCAAAACATGCCTTACTAACCTCCTCAAAACATGCCTTACTACCCTCCTCAAAACATGCCTTACTACCCTCCTCAAAACATGCCTTAATAACCTCCTCAAAACATGCCTTACTAACCTCCTCAAAACATGCCTTACTAACCTCCTCAAAACATGCCTTACTACCCTCCTCAAAACATACCTTACTTACCTTGTCATTACAGAGGAGGACAGGGAAACCTGTCATATAATGAATCACTGTCACAAAGAAAGGAAGGGGGACACACCCCCAGGCCGTTGGTATTCTCCATTATGTCAGTATGCCGTTGGTATTCTCCATTATGTCAGTATGCCGTTGGTATTCTCCATTATGTCAGTATGCCGTTGGTATTCTCCATTATGTCAGTATGCCGTTGGTATTCTCCATTATGTCAGTATGCTGTTGGTATTCTCAGTTATGTCAGTATGCCGTTGATATTCTCAGTTATGTCAGTATGCCATTGATATTCTCAGTTATGTCAGTATGCCGTTGATATTCTCAGTTATGTCAGTATGCCGTTGGTATTCTCAGTTATGTCAGTATGCCGTTGGTATTCTCAGTTATGTCAGTATGCCGTTGGTATTCTCCATTATGTCAGTAAGCTGTTGTATTGATGATAATGGAGACCTACAGCTTCACCTGGAATGCTTTCCAATAGTCTTGAAGGAGTTCCCATATATGCTGAGCACATGTTGGCTGCTTTTCCTTCACTCTGCCGTCCGACTCATCCCAAACCATCTCAATTTGGTTGAGGTCGGGGGATTGTGGAGGCCAGGTCATCTGATGCAGCACTCCATCACTCTCCTTCTTGGTAAAATAGCCCTTACACAGCCTGGAGGTGTGTTGGGTCATTGTCCTGTTGAAAAACAAAATGATAGTCCCACTAAGCCCAAACCAGATGGGATGGCGTATCGCTGCAGAATGCTGTGGTAGCCATGCTGGTTAAGTGTGCCTTGAATTCTAAATAAATCACAGACAGTATCACCAGCAAAGCACCCCCACACCATAACACCTCCTCCTCCATGCTTTACGGTGGGAAATACACATGCGGAGATCATCTGTTCACCCACACCGTGTCTCACAAAGACACGGCGGTTGGAACCAAAATCTCCAAATTGGACTCAAGACCAAAGACACATTTACACTGGTCTAATGTCCATTGCTTGTGTTTCTTGGCCCAAGCAGGTCTCTTCTTATTATTGATGTCCTTTAGTAGTGGTTTCTTTGCAGCAATTCGACCATGAAGGCCTGATTCACACAGTCCCCTCTGAACAGTTGATGTTGATGTGTCTGTGACTTGAGCTCTGTGAACATTTATTTGGGCTGCAATTTCTGAGGCTGGTAACTCTAATGAACTTATCCTCTGCAGCGGAGGTAACTCTGGGTCTTCCATTCCTGTGGCGGTCCTCATGAGAGCCAGTTTCATCATAGCGCTTGATGGTTTTTGCGACTGCACTTGAAGAAACTTCAAAAGTTCTTGAAATGTTCCGTATTGACTGACCTTCATGTCTTAAAGTAATGATGGACTGTCGTTTCTCTTTGCTTATTTGAGCTGTTCTTGCCATAATATGGACTTGGTCTTTTACCAAATAGGGCTATCTTCTGTATACCAACCCTACCTTGTCACAACACAACTGATTGGCTCAAACGCATTAACTTTTAAGAAGGTACACCTGTTAATTGAAATGCATTCCAGGTGACTACCTCATGAAGCTGGTTGAGAGAATGCCAAGAGTGTGCAAAGCTATCATCAAGGCAAAGGGTGGCTATTTGAAGAATCTCAAATATAACATATATATTTTGATTTGTTTAACACTTTTTTGGTTACTACATGATTCCATAATTGTTATTTTATAGTTTTGATGTCTTCACTATTATTCTACAATGTAAAAATAAAGAAAAACCCTTGAATGAGTAGTTGTGTCCAAACTTTTGACTGGTACTGTATATAAAACTTTATTGATGAGTCATGAAGATTTTATCATGTTATTTGTCCTTCCTTACACATTTGTTCTTTCCGCTTTTTCTCTAGGCCTGTTGGGATGCCAAAAATGGAAAATGTTTACTTGAATAATCCCAGCTCAGAAGAAATTAGTTTTGTTTCAATATCAGCGACAACAGCACATTTCCATGCATCCTTTTTCCAGAATAGGGTAAGTTATTAGGCCTATAAGAATCACATGATAAATATAATATTGACAAATTGTGTGTAATGTGAGGACACTGAGCCTGTGGCCATGGAGACAAATGGTGATGTCAGACTTCCTGTAAAAAACGCTTAAAATCGAAGCGTAGAACTGCTGAGCTTGCTCTTGTGAGAGACTTGACACATCTGGTCTCGCTCGGGGTGAGTAGTAACAGGTTGTGCTGCTTATAACCAGCTTTTACTTTGACATGTGACAGGCCAAAGAAGGGTGTCTCCTACGGCTTGCTGCACCTCTGATTGTGGAGCCCTTGACACATATTTTAGATCTATCCGTTCTCTTTGATATTATTCAAAATCGGTCTAGACCAAAGCGGCCTGCGGCTGGTAAAAAAATTACCTGCACAACAGAAGTCGGTGTATATCTGCTAATGGAATTCAGTCTAATTTACATTTTTTGTATTTAATATTTTATTTGGTCTTTTATAAAAAATACAAAACATACACATACAAATGACAACATTATACAAATATCAACTACATCACCCTGCCCAGACCCACTAGCTCCCCATCTCCATCAACTACATCACCCTGCCCAGACCCACTAGCTCCCCCATCTCCATCAACTACATCACCCTGCCCAGACCCACTAGCTCCCCCATCTCTAGATCAACTACATCACCCTGCCCAGACCCACTAGCTCCCCCGTCTCCATCAACTACATCACCCTGCCCAGACCCACTAGCTCCCCCATCTCCATCAACTACATCACTCTGCCCAGACCCACTAGCTCCCCCGTCTCCATCAACTACATCCCCCTGCCCAGACCCACTAGTTCCCCCCATCTCTAGATCAACTACATCACCCTGCCCAGACCCACTAGCTCCCCATCTCCATCAACTACATCCCCCTGCCCAGACCCACTAGTTCCCCCATCTCTAGATCAACTACATCACCCTGCCCAGACCCACTAGCTCCCCCATCTCCATCAACTACATCACCCTGCCCAGACCCACTAGCTCCCCATCTCCATCAACTACATCCCCTGCCCAGACCCACTAGCTCCCCCATCTCCATCAACTACATCACCCTGCCCAGACCCACTAGCTCCCCCCATCTCCAGATCAACTACATCCCCCTGCCCAGACCCACTAGCTCCCCCCATCTCCATCAACTACATCACCCTGCCCAGACCCACTAGCTCCCCCCATCTCCAGATCAACTACATCACCCTGCCCAGACCCACTAGCTCCCCCGTCTCCATCAACTACATCACCCTGCCCAGACCCACTAGCTCCCCCATCTCCATCAACTACATCACCCTGCCCAGACCCACTAGCTCCCCCATCTCCAGATCAACTACATCACCCTGCCCAGACCCACTAGCTCCCCCGTCTCCAGATCAACTACATCACCCTGCCCAGACCCACTAGCTCCCCATCTCCATCAACTACATCACCCTGCCCAGACCCACCAGCTCCCCCCATCTCCATCAACTACATCACCCTGCCCAGACCCACTAGCTCCCCCATCTCCATCAACTACATCCCCCTGCCCAGACCCACTAGCTCCCCCGTCTCCAGATCAACTACATCACCCTGCCCAGACCCACTAGCTCCCCCATCTCCATCAACTACATCCCCCTGCCCAGACCCACTAGATCCCCATCTCTATCAACTACATCACCCTGCCCAGACCCACTAGCTCCCCCGTCTCCAGATCAACTACATCACCCTGCCCAGACCCACTAGCTCCCCCATCTCCATCAACTACATCACCCTGCCCAGACCCACTAGCTCCCCCATCTCCATCAACTACATCCCCCTGCCCAGACCCACTAGCTCCCCCATCTCCAGATCAACTACATCACCCTGCCCAGACCCACTAGCTCCCCATCTCCAGATCAACTACATCACCCTGCCCAGACCCACTAGCTCCCCATCTCCAGATCAACTACATCACCCTGCCCAGACCCACTAGCTCCCCCATCTCCATCAACTACATCACCCTGCCCAGACCCACTAGCTCCCCATCTCCATCAACTACATCACCCTGCCCAGACCCACTAGCTCCCCCATCTCCATCAACTACATCACCCTGCCCAGACCCACTAGCTCCCCCATCTCCATCAACTACATCACCCTGCCCAGACCCACTAGCTCCCCCATCTCCATCAACTACATCCCCCTGCCCAGACCCACTAGCTCCCCCCATCTCTAGATCAACTACATCACCCTGCCCAGACCCACTAGCTCCCCCCATCTCTAGATCAACTACATCACCCTGCCCAGACCCACTAGCTCCCCCCATCTCTAGATCAACTACATCACCCTGCCCAGACCCACTAGCTCCCCCATCTCCATCAACTACATCACCCTGCCCAGACCCACTAGCTCCCCCCATCTCCATCAACTACATCACCCTGCCCAGACCCACTAGCTCCCCCCATCTCCATCAACTACATCACCCTGCCCAGACCCACTAGCTCCCCCCATCTCTAGATCAACTACATCACCCTGCCCAGACCCACTAGCTCCCCCATCTCCATCAACTACATCACCCTGCCCAGACCCACTAGCTCCCCCATCTCCATCAACTACATCACCCTGCCCAGACCCACTAGCTCCCCCCATCTCTAGATCAACTACATCACCCTGCCCAGACCCACTAGCTCCCCCATCTCCATCAACTACATCACCCTGCCCAGACCCACTAGCTCCCCCATCTCCATCAACTACATCACCCTGCCCAGACCCACTAGCTCCCCATCTCCATCAACTACATCACCCTGCCCAGACCCACTAGCTCCCCCATCTCCATCAACTACATCACCCTGCCCAGACCCACTAGCTCCCCCCATCTCCATCAACTACATCACCCTGCCCAGACCCACTAGCTCCCCCATCTCTAGATCAACTACATCACCCTGCCCAGACCCACTAGCTCCCCCCATCTCCAGATCAACTACATCACCCTGCCCAGACCCACTAGCTCCCCCATCTCCATCAACTACATCCCCCTGCCCAGACCCACTAGCTCCCCCATCTCCAGCGCCCGCATCACTCTCCGCCACATGGCCTCAAACTGCACCATTTTGTTTCTCTCCTTAGCCCATGCACTTTCAATATTTTAAATAATAAATCATATAATTTTTCCATTGTGTTAAAGATGGAGGATTGATTGATTTCCACGTTTTTAGTATACGTTTTGTTCAATTTGAGAGATGAGAAGCGATCGTCCAATCAATCGGGTATCTCACTACACCCCCATATGCCATATCTTGAAATATGCAGACAGACGGATTAAAAGTACATTTACATTGTAATACTTCTGACAGCAAACCTTTTAGCTCCGCCCACAGCCTCTGGACTTTACAGCCTTCCCAGAAAGCATGGATTATTAAGTCATTGTTCGTTTTACACTTGAGACATGACTCTGCCGTTGTGCTGTAAAATGTGTGAATTTTGGGTTAGGGTTAGGGTCTTGTATAATACTTCCTATACATTAGTTTATACCGGATTAAGCATTCATTTTCGTTAACTGTAATTTCGTCAGTTTTGCTCCAACATTCCTCCCATCTTGTGCCAACACCAGTTATTTTTAAGTCTCGGTTCCAATAGTTTATATTTTTTTTCTAAGAGGTTGTCAGTTGGATCGGCTCTCTGTAAGGTTTTGTATGTCTTCCCTGTCATATGAACATCCTTTTCTGACTCAAATAAGATTCCTTCAAGGTTGCTCTGACGTCCAAAAGATTGCAAATCAACATTCCGTGATATGTAACCATCTACACTGGTCAGTCCAAAATGACTTTTTAATTCTGTCATGGAAATAAATGATACGATAGAAGTCAGCGAATATCTGCTGATGGAGTTCAGTCTGATTTTCTAAACATAACCAAAGGAGTGTCACAAGTCTCAATACTAGGCCCTTAACTGTTCACTGTTTACATTAATAATGTTGGTTTGTCCCTGGCTAATAAGAACTGGGGTGGATATTTATTCCATTAACGACCTTCAGCTTGGCTTTGATTCAATTCAAGAATCACTCACCGATCATAAATGAGTGCTAAATGTTGATAAAAACCATGTCTGTGTTCCCCAGGTGTCGTAGAATTGACCCAAAAGACCTGCGTATCTGCACCATGAAGTGAGCCCAAATTGAGCTAGTCCCTCATAAGTATTTAGGTATTTGGATTGATGATAAGCTGTCTTTTTAAAATACACATTGAAAAACTAACAAAGAGGCTGAGAATTAAGATCGTTTTTTTTTTTTATGGAGAAATAAATCCTACCTTACTTTTGAAAACAGGAGTAGTATTGTTCTGGCATCGCTCCTCCCAGTACTTGACTATGGTGATATAATCTACATGCAAGCAGCAACCTTTACATTCAGTCACTCAGCCCTGCATTTTATCACTGGAGACAATTTCTGTACACATAATTTCCGTTGATATAGTTCTGTTGGCTGAGAGCCTCTGACTACCAGAAGGGTCCAACGGTGGCTGCTATTTGTATATAAAGCAGTTCTCCAGAAACTCCCATACTAACTCACTTCACTCAATGGGAAATCCAGCCACCACAAGACTCGCTCTCAAGACTGGTTGGTTCTTCAGGTCTCCACAGAGTCTGGGAAGATTGCTTTTATACCAAACAAAAATATAAACGCAACATGTAAAGAGTTCCATGTTTCATGAGCTGAAATAAAAGGTCCCAGAAATGTTCCATACACACAAAAAAGCTTATTTATCTCAGATTCTGTGCACAAATTTGTTTACATCCCTGTTAGTGACCATTTCTCCTTTGCCAAGATAATCCATCCACCTGACAGGTGTGGCATATCAAGAAGCTGATTAAACAGCATGATCATTACACAGGTGCACCTTGTGCTGGGGACAATAAAAGGCCACTCTAAAATGTGCAGTTTTGTCACACAACACAATGCCGTAGATGTCTCAAGTTTTGAGGGAGCGTTTAATTGGCATGCTGACTGCAGGAATGTCCACCAGAGCGGTTGCCAGAGAATTTGTAAGTTTTTTTACCATAAGCCTCCAATATTGTTTTAGAGAATTTGGCAGTATGTCCAACCGGCCTCACAACCACAGACCACGTGTAACCACGCCAGCTCAGGACCTCCACATCCTGCTTCTTCACCTGCGGGATCATCTGAGACCAGCCGCCCTGACAGCTGATGAAACTGTGGGTTTGCACAACCAAAGAATTTCTGCACAAACCGTCTCAGGGAAGCTCATCTGCGTGCTCGTCGTCCTCACCAGGGTCTTGACCTGACTTCAGTTCGGCGTCGTAACCGACTTGGCCACTGGCAAGATGGCGAAGTGTGCTCTTCACGGATGAATCCCAGTTTCATTTGTATCAGGCAGATGGCAGTTCGGGGACTATGGAATGTGGTGAAGGAGAACTGCACTTGTTTTGATTTTGGTATTTTAAATGTCGCGTTTGAATTTGATTTGTAATGTTTAATTGTGCATTTTATAGTGTTGTATTGAGACTGATCGTGTTGTTTTATTGTTCCCAGCGTCCCCTGGTTAAATAAAGGTTAAATAAAATGACATGATTTGTGTGTCTTCACCACAGTGATCACACCGTGGTGAAGAACAGGGTCCTGGTGGTACTGTGGTGTATAGGCAGAAATGAAGCCAGAGGAAGAAGCCTTGAGTAACATGCTGTGTAAAACAGCTTTACACTAACCCAGTCTGAGTCACTACCCTATTCCTATAGACAAAGGTCCTGCTCAGTTACTGTTCTGTACTTGGTCATCCTAGGTCAAATGTGTTGTTGGAGACTGGACAGTAGCTAAATGTTGCACAATGGCATTGTTTTACATTTGTTCAAGCTTAGCCAACTGCTAATGTTTCATTGGATAATGTAACCAAATGGTAATGACTACGTCCAAAATGGCACCCTATTCCCTAATAGTACGCTACCTTTGTCCAGAGCCCTATGGTTCCAGAGCTTTATGGGTCCAGAGCCCTATCTATGGGTCCAGAGCCCTATCTATGGGTCCAGAGCCCTATCTATGGGTCCAGAGCCCTATCTATGGGTCCAGAGCCCTATCTATGGGTCCAGAGCCCTATCTATGGGTCCAGAGCCTTATGGGTCCAGAGCCTTATGGGTCCAGAGCCCCATCTATGGGTTCAGAGCCCTATCTATGGGTCCAGAGCCCTATGGGTCCAGAGCCTTATGGGTCCAGAGCCTTATGGGTCCAGAGCCCTATCTATGGGTCCAGAGCCCTATGGGTCCAGAGCCTTATGGGTCCAGAGCTTTATGGGTCCAGAGCCCTATCTATGGGTCTATAGCCTTATGGGTCCAGAGCCCTATCTATGGGTTCAGAGCCCTATGGGTCCAGAGCCCTATCTATGGGTCCAGAGCCCTATCTATGGGTCCAGAGCCCTATCTATGGGTCCAGAGCCCTATTATGGGTCCAGAGCCCTATCTATGGGTCCAGAGCCCTATCTATGGGTCCAGAGCCCTATCTATGAAACCCCACCTCTTTAAGGAATACCTGGGATAGTATAAAGTAATCCTTCTACCCCACCCCCCCAAAAAAAAAAAAAAAACTAACAAACATTGTAAAGTGGTTATCCCACTGGCTATAAGGTGAATGCACCAATTTGTAAGTCGCTCTGGATAAGAGCGTCTGCTAAATGACAAAAATGTAAATGTAAATGTATGGGCCCTGGTCAAAGGTAGTGCACTATAAAGGGAAAAGGGTGCCATTTGGGATAGAACCATAGAATGTATCCTCTGATGATGTAACCACCTGATTATGTTCCATCCAATGTGACCACCTGATAATGTTCCATCCAATGTGACCACCTGATAATGTTCCATCCAATGTGACCACCTGATAATGTTCCATCCAATGTGACCACCTGATTATGTTCCATCCAATGTGACCACCTGATTATGTTCCATCCAATGTGACCACCTGATTATGTTCCATCCAATGTGACCACCTGATAATGTTCCATCCAATGTGACCAGCTGATAATGTTCCATCCAATGTGACCAGCTGATAATGTTCCATCCAATGTGACCACCTGATAATGTTCCATCCAATGTGACCAGCTGATAATGTTCCATCCAATGTGACCAGCTGATAATGTTCCATCCAATGTGACCACCTGATAATGTTCCATCCAATGTGACCACCTGATAATGTTCCATCCAATGTGACCACCTGATAATGTTCCATCCAATGTGACCACCTGATAATGTTCCATCCAATGTGACCACCTGATAATGTTCCATCCAATGTGATCAGCCTCCTCTGATAATGTAGCTAACTGATGATTTTTCTCTTTCTGTTCCAGATAATCCCACCAGGGGGGAACACGTCATTTGACGTCATGTTTCTCGCCAGGGGAGTAGGGAACATAGAAAATACTTTATTTATTAATACGTCGCATCATGGAGTGTTTACATACCAGGTACTGTAGATGCGTGTTCCAAACGGCACCCTATTCCCTATATAGTGCACTACCCTTTGACTAGGTTCCATAGGGCTCTGGTCTAAAGTAGTGCACTATGTAGGGAATAGGGTGCCTTTTGGGACGCCACCATAAACACAATATCCAGTTAATGGGCTATTCCTTAAAATGAAAAGCGAAAGATGTAAACAGTAGGTTGATTGATTGATAACCTTGTGGTCTGTCCTCTTGTGTTTTCAGGTGTTTGGGGTGGGCATCCCCAACCCCATCCCCTCCAGACTACGGCCCTTCATCGGGGCCAGAGTCCCTGTTAACGGCAGCTTCTCTCCACTCATTAACATCCACAACCCTCACGGTGAACCACTGCAGGTAAACATGTCTATTATGCGTCTCTATGGTAACCACCATCCACTTTAAGGAATACCTGAGATAGGATAAAGTAATCCTTCTACCCCACCCCCCAAAAATAATAATATTGTAAAGTGGTTGTCCCACTGGCTATCATAAGGTGAATGTACCAATTTGTAAGTGGCTCTGGATAAGAGCGTCTGCTAAATGACGTAAATGTAAAAGGATAAGCTACACTAAAGTTGCTCCGAGGCAATAATTAATTTACCAACGTTTTGACAGCAAGCTGTCTTAGTTAGGGTATCATGAACCACCATCCACTAACAATCTATCAATGTGCACATAACATCCACAAACCACTACGGGCCAGTTTCCCAGACACAGATTAAGCCCGGACAAAGAAACCCTTTCAGTGGTAATTGAACACGTCGGGGGAAACCTTCCCTTAACAGTTTATCTAATCAATGTGTCCAGTTGATTAGGTTTGAGACTTGAGTCATTGATTGTTAGGGTTTGAAATAGTTTAGGTCACTTAGTGTATTCTGGATTCTGGTTAGTTATAATGTGATCTCTGGTGGACAGACACAGACACAGAAAGGGACTGCAGATCTGTCATGATACAACGGCGGAAAGGGACTGCAGATCTGTCATGATACAACGGCGGAAAGGGACTGCAGATCTGTCAAAGGGAAGCGTGACATCAGCAGCATTAGCTCGGGTTTTTCCTCACTGGTTATTTGGACAAGTCACGATTTCACAGGTGTTAGCATCTTTTGATTTTCAGAAGGGGAGGGGATATCTGGCCGTAACTTCTCATAAACCCTTTCCACTCACAGCCCCTGTCATTCCCTGTCAACCCAGTGGCTGGACAGTGACATGCTATACATGACATCAGAGCTCAGGTTCTCCGGTACACAGCTCTGTGTTGGTTTTGACTGACAGCCGTTATACAAATTTGAGCACAAGAAGATGCCCCATCCCTCCCTGGGCTACTTTCTGCACATTTGTTGTCTGATTGAGGTAAATGCTGTAAATGGATGGGAGAGGATGTGGTTAGAAAAAAGCCTAAGGTTTAGCTAAAATGCTAACCCAGAGTTTCCCAAACTCAGTCCTCCCCCCCTCCCCCCCTCCCTGGGTGCACATTTAGTTTTTTGCCCAAGCACTACACAGCTGATTCAAATAACCAACTCATCAAGCTTTGATGATTTCAATCAGCTGTGTAGAGCTACGGCAAAAACCAAAACATGCACCTAGGGGCGGGGGGCCCCAGGACCGAGTTTGGGAAACCATGTCTAATCTGCTATGAAAAGTCACTTCCGGTCGTAGCTGTGCTCCCTCTAGTCACAACCCATTGGACTTGGCATTATAAAATGGCCAAGATGAGGAGACAACTATTTTACATTCGATTTGATATGGAGACAGAAACATGAAACTAATCCCACTAATCTCCTTTGACATAAGGAATGTAGACTTCATGGCCCCAAACCACTTATCTCGTAATCTCGGTCCTCACGATTCTATGCCCTGACATCATAACACCCCCATGACGCAAGGATCTGGACACAATTCCCGGGAAGCTGAAAACGTCCCAGTTCTTCCATGGCCTGTGTACTCACCAGACATGTCATAATTTGTGCATGTTTGGGATGCTCTGGATCGACGTGTACGACAGCGTGTTCCAGTTCAACTTCACACAGTCATTGAAGAGGAGTGGGACAACATTCCACAGGCCACAATCAACAGCCTGATCAACTCTATGTGAAGGAGATGTCGCGTGACAGGCAAATGGTGGTCACACCAGATACTGATTGGTTTTCTGATCCACGCCCTACCTTTTCTTAAGGTATCTGTGACCAACAGATGCATATCTGTATTCCCAGACATGTGAAATCCATAGATTAGGGTCTAATGAATTTATTTCAGTTTACTGATTTCCTTATGAACTGTAACTCAGTAAAATCGTTGAAATATTTGGATGTTACGTTTATATTTTTGTTCAGTGTAATATGCCGAGTGATTCCGAGTGTGTATACTACGTGAAAACAAACGTTTAAATTTTTTAAATAATTTTCCTCACCCGAGGATTACCATATCTTAGAAATTATGTGAAAGTTATTTAATAGTTTATACAAATGTAATTTAAATTTAACAGACATTTTATTTTATTTTTTGGGGCGGGGGACCCCGTGCCGTACCCTGCCGACCCCTCGCCCCACAGTTTGGGAACCACTTTCCTAACCTGCCACATTAATTATCCTAACCTGCCACTTCCGGTCGTAGCTGTACTCCCTCTAGTCAGAACCCATGCATAGGCTATAATTTAAAAAAGGATTTACCAAAATGTTATTGGGCTCATTTCTGGAAGTGGAAATTCTATTTTGGATGTGGTCAACATCAATTTATTTATCTTCCTTTTGGAGTAGAATGTCCTTTTTAAAAAGTCACTTCCGGTCGTAGCTGTACTCCCTCTAGTCAGAACCCTGTCAGTGATCTCCACCTGTTCCTGCTCTAGGGTCACTCACTCGGATGCAGTTTCCCAAATGGAACACTATTCCCTTTATAGTGCACTAGAGATTGTGGTCAAAAGTAGTGCACTATTAAACGTAATAGCCATTTGGGATGCATCCTGACTGTGTCCTTGTTTTATTGATCTTGTAGGAGATCCCCCCGTTTGAGACGAAGGGGGTGATGAGGGCTAGCTTCTCATCGAGAGATGCAGACAACCACACAGCCTTCATCAGGATCAAAACCAACGCTCCCAACGGAGACCAGTTTATCATACTGCCAGTGGAGGTGGAGGTCACCTCAGGTATTATTCATTCATTCATTCATTCATTATAAGACATGTCTGTCACCTGTAACCTTGTGCTCATGTGACCTCAACATTGGAACATAGGACCGGTATAACCTGTGTTCTTGATAGCTAAGGCGGGGTTGGCATTAAATTGCCACAGGTCTATCTGGCTACAAGGACCAATTTGAATTTGTAAGAACATAATTAATTGAGCTATGTCAGTTTAAGCTCCTATTTCGGTTGTCTGGTTAGGGACGAGGCTTAAATAACTTTTTAAAGGATCTTTTAATGAACCATCATTTAACTAATGGTTTAGTCTCGGTCTGTTGACTGGTCCACATGAGGCTGATACTGTCTGTCTGTATGGTCTCTTCCCTCTATCCCCTGGGATATACTCCTCCACAGAGATGCTAGACTTTGGTACGCTACGGTCACAAGATCGCCCGAAACAATTGAATTTACATCTTCTAAATTCGGGAACAAAAGATGTTGCAATCACAGTAAGTAGCTTGGTACTTCCTCCTCTTGTCTTCTGTTGACCCCTGTTGACCCCTGTTCTGACGGACAGTTAATGCTGTATTCTTTGCTTTACAGAGTATACGGACGACGCCATCAAACGAAGCGGTTGCGATACATTTCAAAGCGATCACGCTAAAAGCAGGAGAGAGTAGTTTTACCAAAGTTGCAAGTATTCGTTTTGATGGTAAGTGATGTGATATTTTGAAACGTTAAATCACTGAATTGAGAAACCTGACATATTAACCATGGAAACCAAAACCATTACATTTTATTGCTAACCTTATAAAACTCAATGAATAGAAATAACATTACATTTTTAGATATTTAACCTTTCAGTTGGTGTCTTAGAAAAGAAGAAAAGCTATTTGGAAAAGCTATTTATAAATACCATGCTTTTAAATCAGTGGTATTCACATTTTTTCTCAGCGGGTTTACTGAGTGTAGAAAGCATTAGGAACACTTGCTCTTTCCATGCCAGAGACCAGGGATGGGCTACATTGATAGGGGGGGGGGCAAAAAAACTCAAGAGGGGCTGCAGTTAATTTTGTGCAATTCTGCACATTTTGCCATGGGGTGTAAAGAAAATGATGCTGCTTTTAAAGCTATACTGAACAAAAATATAAACGCCACATGTAAAGTGTTGGTCGCATGTTTCATGAGCTGAAATAAAAGATCCTGTACGTACAAAAAGCTTATTTCTCTAAAATATTGTGCACAAATTTGTTTACATCCCTGTTAGTGAGCATTTCTCCTTTGCCAAGATAATCCATCCACCTGACAGGTGTGGCATATCAAGAAGCTGATTAAACAGCATGATCATTACACAGGTGCACCTTGTGCTGGGGACAATAAAAGGCCACTCTAAAATGTGCATTTTTGTCACACAACACAATACTACAGATGTCTCAAGTTTTGAGGGAGCGTGCAATTGACTTGCTGACTGCAGGAATGTCCACCAGAGCTGTTGCCAGAGAATTGAATGTTCATTTCTCTACCATACGCGTCATTTTAGAGAATTTGGCAGTACGTCCAACCGGCCTCACAACCGCAGACCACGTGTATGGCGTTGTGTGGGCGAGTGGTTTGCTGATGTCAATGTTGTGAACAGAGTGCCCCATGGTGGCGGTGGGGTTATGGTATGAACACAATTGCATTTTATCGATGGCAATTTGAATGCACAGAAATACCGTGACGAGATCCTGAGGCCCATTGTCGTGCCATTCATCCGCCGCCATCACCTCATGTTTCAGCATGATAATGCACGGCCTCATGTCGCAAGGATCTGTACACAATTCCTGGAAGCTGAAAATGTCCCTGTTCTTCCATGGCCTGCATACTCACCAGACATGTCACCCATTGAGCATGTTTGGGATGCTCTGGATCAACGTGTACGACAGCGTGTTCCAGTTCCCGCCAATATCCAGCAACTTCGCACAGCCATTGAAGAGGAGTGGGACAACATCCGGCCACAATCAACAGCCTGATCAACTCTATGTGAAGGAGATGTGTCGCGCTGCATGAGGCAAATGGTCGTCCACCAAAACTGACTGGTTTTCTGATCCACGCCCATACTTTTTTTTTTTAAGGTATCTGTGACCAACAGATGCATATCTGTATTCCCAGTCATGTGAAATCCATAGATTAGGGCCCAATGAATTTATTTCAATTGGCGGATTTCCTCATATGAACTGTAACTCAGTAAAATCTTTGAAATTGTTGCATGTTGTGTTTATTTTTGTTCAGTATATATTGTTTTTAACATTTTGGCAACCCCACTGCAGTTCCCCCACGACCTCGACTTTGAATACCACTGCTTTAAAATATATTTAATATGACCTGTTCTTGTGACATTCTCTTATCTATGGATTGAATATGTTATTTTATTTTCCCAATGTTTTTTGTTAACAGCATCAAAAGCACAAAGACCAGTTCAGTTTTCTGGTAAAATAACAGTGAAGGTTAAAGAGAGAAACTCCCCTAAGCTTGAAGTCCCGTACCAAGCAGATGTGCTACAAGGGTAAGAGTGTATTTGCTCATTTTGTTTTTTACAGTTTCAGGATTTGAAACATTCATGATGTCTTAGATGGTAGGATGCATGTGTGTTGGTTCATTCATGATTTAACAGGTCTTGGTTAGTTCATAGTTCAATTATGTTCCTGTAGAATCCAGTTTAATTTAAATACACAGTGGACCCAGATTATGCCCTGGACTTTCAATGGGGATGCTTTTTAGTCCAGGATTAGTTTTGTACTGGGGTCAGACTAAACTGGCCCTGTATGTTCGTCCCATCGGGTCTGATGTGATCTCTCTACTTGTCCCTTTTCACCTGGCCCTCCAGCTATCTGGCCTTTGACCACACAGCCACGTTGTTCCACATCAGAGACAGCCCAGAGGTCCCTGTGAACAGACCCATCTTCCTAACCAACACCTTCAGCTTTGCTGTCCGCATACACAACGTCACCCTGCCAGATGAGGCCAAGACCATGTTCAGCGTGAGTTCAGGGGGCAGGGCTGATCTAGGATCAGGCCCCCCCCCCTTGTCTATGGAATCGTATTAATTCTGATCTAAAAGGCTAAACTGATCCTATCTAGCACTCGTATTCTGAGATGTTTTTGTGAATTCTGAGAAATGTTTCAAACCAGAATGAAACAGGGAGGTCCTACCTGAAAATATGTTCCTTTTCTGTTGTAAAACATTTTGCTACGGTGTGGCCTGCTGTGAAGAGCCTGCTGTTTTCCCATCTCTGTCAGGTTCAGAACCTCAGCGCCCCCGTTCTAAGCCTGCTGTTTTCCCATCTCTGTCAGGTTCAGAACCTCAGCGCCCCCGTTCTAAGCCTGCTGTTTTCCCATCTCTGTCAGGTTCAGAACCTCAGCGCCCCCGTTCTAAGCCTGCTGTTTTCCCATCTCTGTCAGGTTCAGAACCTCAGCGCCCCCGTTCTAATCCCTCCTCACGAGTCTCGCTACGTCTTCTCTCTCCTGTTCCGCCCCGTTCGTCCTGCCATCCACATCGACAGCAACATCCTCCTCATCACCAACGCATCCAAGTTCCACCTGCCCATCAGGGCCTACACAGGCTACCTAGAGGTACACACACACCTGCACACACATACACACACCTACACACACACACACACACACCTACCCACCTACACACACACCTACACACCTACACACACACCTACACACACCTACACACACATACACACACCTACACACACCTACACACCCACACACCTACACACACACCTACACACACACCTACACACACACCTACACACACACCTACACACCTACACACACCTACACACACCTACAAACACCTACACACCTACACACACATATAAAAACCTACACACACATACACACACTTACACACACATACACACACTTACACACACTTACACACACTTACACACACTTACACACACCTACACACACATACAGAAACACACATTCACCTACACACACATACACACACCTACACACACATACAGTGAGGGAAAAAAGTATTTGATCCCCTGCTGATTTTGTACGTTTGCCCACTGACAAAGAAATGATCAGTCTATAATTTTAATTGTAGGTTTATTTGAACAGTGAGAGACAGAATAACAACAAAAAAATCCAGAAAAGCGCATGTAAAAATTTTTAGAAATTGATTTGCATTTTAATGAGGGAAATAAGTATTTGACCCCTTCTCAATCAGGAAGATTTCTGGCTCCCAGGTGTCTTCTATATAGGTAACAAGCTGAGATTAGGAGCACACTCTTAAAGGGAGTGCTCCTAATCTCAGCTTGTTACCTGTATAAAAGACACCTGTCCACAGAAGCAATCAATCAATCAGATTCCAAACTCTCCACCATGGCCAAGACCAAAGAGCTCTCCAAGGATGTCAGGGACAAGATTGTAGACCTACACAAGGCTGGAATGGGCTACAAGACCATCGCCAAGCAGCTTGGTGAGAAGGTGACAACAGTTGGTGCGATTATTCGCAAATGGAAGAAACACAAAAGAACTGTCAATCTCCGCGGCCTGGGGGCTACATGCAAGATCTCACCTCGTGGAGTTGCAATGATCATGAGAACGGTGAGGAATCAGCCCAGAACTACACGGGAGGATCTTGTCAATGATCTCAAGGCAGCTGGGACCATAGTCACCAAGAAAACAATTGGTAACACACTACGCCGTGAAGGACTGAAATCCTGCAGCGCCCGCAAGGTCCCCCCTGCTCAAGAAAGCATATACAGGCCCGTCTGAAGTTTGCCAATGAACATTTGAATGATTCAGAGGAGAACTGGGTGAAAGTGTTGTGGTCAGATCATACCAAAATCGAGCTCTTTGGCATCAACTCAACTTCTGCCGTGTTTGGAGGAGGAGGAATGCTGCCTATGACCCCAAGAACACCATCCCCACCGTCAAACATGGAGGTGAAACATTATGCTTTGGGGGTGTTTTTCTGCTAAGGGGACAGGACAAGTTCACCGCATCAAAGGGACGATGGACGGGGCCATGTACCGTCAAATCTTGGGTGAGAACCTCCTTCCCTCAGCCAGGGCATTGAAAATGGGTCGTGGATGGGTATTCCAGCATGACAATGACCCAAAACACACGGCCAAGGCAACAAAGGAGTGACTCAAGAAGAAGCACATTAAGGTCCTGGAGTGGCCTAGCCAGTCTCCAGACCTTAATCCCAGAGAAAATATGTGGAGGGAGCTGAAGGTTCGAGTTGCCAAACGTCAGGCTCGAAACCTTAATGACTTGGAGAAGATCTGCAAAGAGGAGTGGGACAAAATCCCTCCTGAGATGTGTGCAAACCTGGTGGCCAACTACAAGAAACGTCTGACCTCTGTGATTGCCAACAAGGGTTTTGCCACCAAGTACTAAGTCATGTTTTGCAGAGGGGTCAAATACTTATTTCCCTCATTAAAATGTAAATCAATTTATAACATTTTTTGAAATACGTTTTTCTGGATTTTTTTGTTGTTATTCTGTCTCACACTGTTCAAATAAACCTACCATTAAAATTATAGACTGATCATGTCTTTGTCAGTGGGCAAACGTACAAAATCAGCAGGGGATCAAATACTTTTTTCCCCCTCACTGTACATACACACACATTCACCTACACACACACATACTCATTGGGAGAGTTAGGGGTTACATGGTGTTTATGGCTTCACTGAAACATGCTGCTAAAATGTACTGCTAGGTTTCCTGGATGTACCTTGGACAAGCATGCAGGCTACTCCTTTGGCTCATATAAATACATCCTCCTTGCACAATCTTACTAGACTCTTGTCTCTGGGAGGATCTCAGTTGCATTTCCTTGATTCCTCTGGTCCTCTCTCCTCACAACCCATTGGATGAGAAGGTCAGACCTGGGTTTTGAGAAGGAGGAGAGCAGAGAGGATGTGAGGAATTAAGTAAATGCAATTGAGTTTCTCACACTCATTGTTTTTCTAACATGCCCTCTGTTCTGCCCAGCCCCTGTTAATAACAGTCAGTTTGCCCTCTGTTCTGTCCAGCCCCTGTTAATAACAGTCAGTTTGTCCCCTGTTCTGTCCAGCCCCTGTTAATAACAGTCAGTTTGCCCTCTGTTCTGTCCAGCCCCTGTTAATAACAGTCAGTTTGTCCCCTGTTCTGTCCAGCCCCTGTTAATAACAGTCAGTTTGTCCCCTGTTCTGCCCAGCCCCTGTTAATAACAGTCAGTTTGTCCCCTGTTCTGTCCAGCCCCTGTTAATAACAGTCAGTTTGTCCCCTGTTCTGTCCAGCCCCTGTTAATAACAGTCAGTTTGTCCTCTGTTCTGTCCAGCCCCTGGTCCTGTCCCCCAGTCTAAAGGAGCACCTCTTGGACTTTGGGGTCTGCAGTTCAACAGACATCAGCAGCATCGCTTTCATAGTGTTCAACAGCAACCCCATAGAGGTGAGACACACACTGACCCCATAGAGGTGAGACACACACTGACCCCATAGAGGTGAGACACACACTGACCCCATAGAGGTGAGACACACACTGACCCCTTAGGGTGAGACACACACTGACCCCATAGAGGTGAGACACACACTGACCCCTTAGAGGTGAGACACACACTGACCCCATAGAGGTGAGACACACACTGACCCCATAGAGGTGAGACACACACTGACCCCTTAGAGGTGAGACACACACTGACCCCTTAGAGGTGAGACACACACTGACCCCATAGAGGTGAGACACACACTGACCCCATAGAGGTGAGACACACACTGACCCCATAGAGGTGAGACACACACTGACCCCTTAGAGGTGAGACACACACTGACCCCATAGAGGTGAGACACACACTGACCCCTATAGAGGTGAGACACACTGACCCCTTAGAGGTGAGACACACACTGACCCCTTAGAGGTGAGACACACACTGACCCCTTAGAGGTGAGACACACACTGACCCCTTAGAGGTGAGACACACACTGACCCCTTAGAGACACACACTGACCCCTTAGAGGTGAGACACACACTGACCCCTTAGAGACACACACTGACCCCTTAGAGGTGAGACACACACTGACCCCTTAGAGACACACACTGACCCCTTAGAGGTGAGACACACACTGACCCCTTAGAGGTGAGACACACACTGACCCCTTAGAGACACACACTGACCCCTTAGAGACACACACTGACCCCTTAGAGGTGAGACACACACTGACCCCTTAGAGGTGAGACACACACTGACCCCTTAGAGGTGAGACACACACTGACCCCTTAGAGGTGAGACACACACTGACCCCTTAGAGGTGAGACACACACTGACCCCTTAGAGGTGAGACACACACTGACCCCTTAGAGGTGAGACACACACTGACCCCATAGAGGTGAGACACACACTGACCCCTTAGAGACACACACTGACCCCATTAGAGGGGAGACACACTGACCCCATAGAGGTGAGACACACACTGACCCCATAGAGGTGAGACACACACTGACCCCTTAGAGGTGAGACACACACTGACCCCTTAGAGGTGAGACACACACTGACCCCTTAGAGGTGAGAACTCTATTATTCATTCACATTCACTCTATTATGACTTGAGATCCACATGCTTTACCGTACAACTTCAATTAAAGGCAGTCTCCAAATAGCCGCCTGTCTCTTTTAACATTAGAACCGCTAAAGCACTCATTTTGACTGCTCCTAATGTTTTTGTTAAATACTCATGCCCCGCTCCGTCCTTGACTTTTCCTAAATAGTTCCATATAACACACCGTCGTTGTTCGAATCTTAAAATGACAAACAGAACTGGAGTTAGAACCAGTTTTAGGAGGGCATGTCATTTTTTGCCCCTCCTTCTCCCGACAGTGGAATGTGCCGTGCCCAGTTGATAATCATCCCGATAATTGCCTCAACTGAACCTAAACTATACCGAAACTAATTTCACACGTATAACAACAGATGAAATAAATAAAGTATGATGGGGGAGAAAGGGGGAGAATGGGTGAGTTGATGAGTGAGGGGGAAGTGAACAATACATCATTATGTAATCACCAACCGTGAATGATGATCAAGGCCATTCTATTGTATGGTTCCATTCTAATTATAATCTCTAAATGGTATGTACCCTATCAGTCCACCAAATCAAAGCAGTCTCGTCAGTCTACTCTGGCCTACTTGAAGTACACAGTGAGAGCGTGGGTTATTTACAATGGCAAGAAGACCAAGACGAATGAATGCACATGCTACGTTAGCGCTGCTACAAGATCTGAATGGAAACGACTCAGATGGAAGAAATGAATGATGACATCTCTGATGATGATTCTGATTCTGAGCCTCAGCCTGAACCGATACCTCCGAAGCATAAGCGCAAAAAAATCCAGAACGGTGCGCACTGAGCAGGTGCCCCCGCCACTACCAAATGAAACAGTGAGACAGGAGAGAGGCACCGTTTAGAGAGAACAAGCCGGTGACATCATCAGCTACGGGCCGATTATCAGCACAAAATGTCATCACTGAGAGAGCAGGCCCTACATCTCAAGCAATAAACGTCAGCAATGCACTCCCCAGCTTTCATTTGTTTATGTGACATGGACATTCTACAGCATTCAGGGACTGTGGCTAAGGTGCACAAGGAGACACTGCCTGGGATCAGGGACTGTACTGTGGCCGAGACTCACAGGGAGGAAGGAGTCACTGCCTGGGATCAGGGACTGTACTATGGCTGAGACTCACAGGGAGGAAGGAGTCACTGCCTGGGATCAGGGACTGTACTATGGCCGAGACTCACAGGGAGGAAGGAGTCACTGCCTGGGATCAGGGACTGTACTGTGGCCGAGACTCACAGGGAGGAAGGAGTCACTGCCTGGGATCAGGGACTGTACTATGGCCGAGACTCACAGGGAGGAAAGAGCCACTGCCTGGGATCAGGGACTGTACTATGGCCGAGACTCACAGGGAGGAAGGAGTCACTGCCTGGGATCAGGGACTGTACTATGGCCGAGACTCACAGGGAGGAAGGAGTCACTGCCTGGGATCAGGGACTGTACTATGGCCGAGACTCACAGGGAGGAAGGAGGCACTGCCTGGGATCAGGGACTGTACTATGGCCGAGACTCACAGGGAGGAAGGAGTCACTGCCTGGGATCAGGGACTGTACTATGGCCGAGACTCACAGGGAGGAAGGAGTCACTGCCTGGGATCAGGGACTGTACTATGGCCGAGACTCACAGGGAGGAAGGAGCCACTGCCTGGGATCTGAGCTGGAAGCGTTCATTTCAATCCTGTATGTCCGTGGAGCATTCGGTGGAAAGAGCATGTATATTGAGAGCATCTGATCAGACGTATGGGTTCCCTTTCTTTGGAGAAACCATGTCACGGGATCACCACTTCAGAGAGATCATGTGTTAACTCTTTTTTGATGACAAAGAAACAGACAAATTTGCCATGGTATCCGACCTATAAATAACGGACTAGTTTTGACTGCTGTCATAGCGACCCTTCTATTCATTGTAATACCATCATTGGTTTTGTGCAGATTTTTTTCACTATTCACAAGTACACTTGGCGCTTAGAATGATGTTTAGGCTACTGATGTTTAGGCTACTGATGTTTAGGCTACTGATGTTTAGGCTACTGATGTGTAGGCTACTGATGTTTAGGCTACTGATGTGTAGGCTACTGATGTTTAGGCTACTGATGTTTAGGCTACTGATGTGTAGGCTACTGATGTTTAGGCTACTGATGTTTAGGCTACTGATGTTTAGGCTACTGATGTTTAGGCTACTGATGTTTTCATCATTTGCTGACCAATGCGTCTTTTACATTTACATTTTAGTCATTTAGCAGACGCTCTTATCCAGAGCGACTTAGTTAGAGTGCATACATAATTTTTTTATTTTTCATACTGGCCCCCCGTGGGAATCGAACCCACAACCCTGGCGTTGCAAACGCCATGCTCTACCAACTGAGCTACATCCCTGCCGGCCATTCCCTCCCCTACCCTGGACGACGCTGGGCCAATTGTGCGCCCCGCCCCATGGGTCTCCCGGTCGCGGCCGGCTACGACAGAGTCTGGATTCGAACCAGGATCTCTAGTGGCACAGTTAGCACTGTGGTGGTTGGGGTATTTTGGGGTATTATTTGTTTGTTTTTTCATTGTAAAAGAAGCTGTCACTGTGTTCCAATATATGCTTTCTGTTTCATAGTTATAACAATGGAACAAATAATATTGATTGAACACTTGAATTTTTTTATTTTTTTTAATGTAATTGTATGTAGCCTACAGTAACATAAACTAATAAATGTTATTGTGTTATTTGAAATAAACACTTGTTTTGTTACCTTAGACCTTCATAAGCACAACCAAATGATTATTTTTGCAATAGCTTTTATGAAATGTATTAATTACACTGTTCGAATGTTGCAGTCAAAATGACTGCTCATTAGTATGAATGGGGGTCCTTAAAGGCCCAGCGGTTTTAGTGTTAATAGCCGGACAACGGCACACATTTCAGAAAATAAACGTCTGTTTCAAATAAATGCCAGGTCTAAATGAATTGTTTACGAGGTTACCATTTGAGGTTTATTGATTTAAATAATTCCTTAATGTCTCGAAAAAATGATGGCAGTCATCCATTTTTATTGCCAGTAAGAAATCGTTAGCCATTGGCTGCTAACAGCTGAGAACTGCTATCTAACTGGCTAGCACAAAAACAGTCAACAACTTTGGGAGTACAGAAACCTAGAAATCTTCAGAATCGCCCTCTAGTGGCATTTCTCATCACCCCGAGAACACCATCCCTACAGTGAAGCATGGTGGTGGCAGCATCATGCTGTGGGGATGTTTTTCATCGGCAGGGACTGGGAAACTGGTCAGAATTGAAGGAATGATGGATGGCGCTAAATACAGGGACATTCTTGAGGGAAACCTGTTTCAGTCTTCCAGAGATTTGAGACTGGGAATGAGGTTCACCTTCCAGCAGGACAATGACCCTAAGCATACTGCTAAAGCAACACTCGAGTGTTAGAAAAGGCAAAAATCCCAGTGGCTAGATGTGCCAAGCTTATAGAGACATACCCCAAGAGACTTGCAGCTGTAATTGCTGCAAAAGGTGGCACTACAAAGTATTGACTTTGGGGGGTGAATAGTTATGCACGCTCAAGTTTTCAGTTTTTTTTTCTTGTTTGTTTCACAAGAAAAAATATTTTGCATCTTCGAAGTTGTGTAAATCAAATGATACAAACCCCCAAATAATCCATTTTAATTCCAGGTTGTAAGGCAACAAAATAGGAAAAATGCCAAGGGGGGTGAATACTTTCGCAAGCCACTGTAATTATGAAAATGAGCAAAAGCTGTATGCGTTAAGGAAATATACTCCTGGCTCAAATAGAAGCCTGGCTCTAATAGAAGCCTGGCTCTAATAGAAGCCTGTCTCTAATAGAAGCCTGGCTCTATTATGCGCCTGTTGTATTGAGTGATTTAAGCAAATAAACATCCGGTCTATTACTTGTTTTACGGTAACTTGAGTTTTTCGGTGCATCCCATCTCCTGACCTCTGTGACCTCTCTGTAACCTCTGACCTGTGTACCCCTTCCCTCCAGTTTGAGATCAAGTCATGGCTGGTGACAGGGGACAGTCTGTCCATGGAGCTGCTGCGGACAGCGAGAGGGAACAGGACAGCAGCTCTGGGCCGCAGCAGAGAACTACACAACATCTCTGCTTCACAGCATAAAACTGTAAGAACTACATCTCTGCTTCACAGCATAAAACTGTAAGAACTACATCTCTGCTTCACAGCATAAAACTGTAAGAACTACATCTCTGCTTCACAGCATAAAACTGTAAGAACTACATCTCTGCTTCACAGCATAACACTGTAAGAACTACATCTCTGCTTCACAGCATAACACTGTAAGAACTACATCTCTGCTTCACAGCATAACACTGTAAGAACTACATCTCTGCTTCACAGCATAAAACTGTAAGACCTACATCTGCTTCACAGCATAAAACTGTAAGAACTACATCTCTGCTTCACAGCATAAAACTGTAAGAACTACATCTCTGCTTCACAGCATAACACTGTAAGAACTACATCTCTGCTTCACAGCATAACACTGTAAGAACTACATCTCTGCTTCACAGCATAACACTGTAAGAACTACATCTCTGCTTCACAGCATAACACTGTAAGAACTACATCTCTGCTTCACAGCATAAAACTGTAAGAACTACATCTCTGCTTCACAGCATAAAACTGTAAGAACTACATCTCTGCTTCACAGCATAAAACTGTAAGAACTACATCTCTGCTTCACAGCATAAAACTGTAAGAACTACATCTCTGCTTCGACAGCATAAAACTGTAAGAACTACATCTCTGCTTCACAGCATAAAACTGTAAGAACTACATCTCTGCTTCACAGCATAAAACTGTAAGAACTACATCTCTGCTTCACAGCATAAAACTGTAAGAACTACATCTCTGCTTCACAGCATAAAACTGTAAGAACTACATCTCTGCTTCACAGCATAAAACTGTAAGAACTACATCTCTGCTTCACAGCATAAAACTGTAAGAACTACATCTCTGCTTCACAGCATAAAACTGTAAGAACTACATCTCTGCTTCACAGCATAAAACTGTAAGAACTACATCTCTGCTTCACAGCATAAAACTGTAAGAACTACATCTCTGCTTCACAGCATAAAACTGTAAGAACCACATCTCTGCTTCACAGCATAAAACTGTAAGAACTACATCTCTGCTTCACAGCATAAAACTGTAAGAACTACATCTCTGCTTCACAGCATAAAACTGTAAGAACTACATCTCTGCTTCACAGCATAAAACTGTAAGAACTACATCTCTGCTTCACAGCATAAAACTGTAAGAACTACATCTCTACTTCACAGCATAAAACTGTAAGAACTACATCTCTGCTTCACAGCATAAAACTGTAAGAACTACATCTCTGCTTCACAGCATAAAACTGTAAGAACTACATCTCTGCTTCACAGCATAAAACTGTAAGAACTACATCTCTGCTTCACAGCATAAAACTGTAAGAACTACATCTCTGCTTCACAGCATAAAACTGTAAGAACTACATCTCTGCTTCACAGCATAAAACTGTAAGAACTACATCTCTGCTTCACAGCATAAAACTGTAAGAACTACATCTCTGCTTCACAGCATAAAACTGTAAGAACTACATCTCTGCTTCACAGCATAAAACTGTAAGAACTACATCTCTGCTTCACAGCATAAAACTGTAAGAACTACATCTCTGCTTCACAGCATAAAACTGTAAGAACTACATCTCTGCTTCACAGCATAAAACTGTAAGAACTACATCTCTGCTTCACAGCATAAAACTGTAAGAACTACAGTGGGGAAAAAAAGTATTTAGTCAGCCACCAATTGTGCAAGTTCTCCCACTTAAAAATATGAGAGAGGCCTGTAATTTTCATCATAGGTACACGTCAACTATGACAGAGAAAATGAGGAAAAAAAAATCCAGAAAATCACATTGTAGGATTTTAATGAATTTATTTGCAAATTATGGTGGAAAATAAGTATTTGGTCAAAACAAAAGTTTCTTAATACTTTGTTATATACCCTTTGTTGGCAATGGCACAGGTCAAACGTTTTCTGTAAGTCTTCACAAGGTTTTCACACACTGTTGCTAGTATTTTTTGGCCCATTCCTCCATGCAGATCTCCTCTAGAGCAGTGATGTTTTGGGGCTGTAGCTGGGCAATACTGACTTTCAACTCCCCCAAAGATTTTCTATGGGATTGAGATCTGGAGACTGGCTAGGCCACTCCAGGACCTTGGAAATGCTTTCTTACAAGCCACTCCTTCGTTGCCCGGGCGGTGTGTTTGGGATCATTGTCATGCTGAAAGACCCAGCCACGTTTCATCTTCAATGCCCTCGCTGATGGAAGGAGGTTTTCACTCAAAATCTCATGATACATGGTCCATTCATTCTTTCCTACACGGATCAGTCATCCTGGTCCTTTGCAGAAAAACAGCCCCAAAGCATGATGTTTCCACCCCATGCTTCATAGTAGGTATGGTGTTCTTTGGATGCAATTCAGCATTCTTTGTCCTCCAAACACGCGAAGGTTGAGTTTTTACCAAAAAGTTATATTTTGGTTTCATCTGACATTCTCCCAATCCTCTTCTGATCATCCAATGCACTCTAGCAAACTTCAGACGGGCCTGGACATGTACTGGCTTAAGCAGGGTGACACGTCTGTACTGCAGGATTTGAGTCCCTGGCAGCGTGGTGTTACTGATGGTAGGCTTTGTTACTTCTGGTCCCAGCTCTCTGCAGGTCATGTCACTAGGTCCCCGTAGTGGTTCTGGGATTTTTGCTCACTGTTCTTGTGATCATTTTGACCCCACAGGGTGAGATCTTCCGTGGAGCCCCAGATCGAGGGAGATTATCAGTGGTCTTGCCTATGTCTTCCATTTCCTAATAATTGCTCCCACAGTTGATTTCTTCAAACCAAGCTGCTTACCTATTGCAGATTCAGTCTTCCCAGCCTGGTGCAGGTCTACAATTTTGTTTCTGGTGTCCCTTTGACAGCTCTTTGGTCTTGGCCATAGTGGAGTTTGGAGGTGATTGTTTGAGGTTGTGGACAGGTGTCTTTTATACTGATAACAAGTTCAAACAGGGTGCCATTAATACAGGTAACGAGTGGAGACAGAGGAGCCTCTTAAAGAAGAAGTTACAGGTCTGTGAGAGCCAGAAATCTTGCTTGTTTGTAGGTGACCAAATACTTATTTTCCACCATAATTTGCAAATAAATTCATTAAAAAATCCTACAATGTGATTTTCTGGATTTTTTTTCCTCATTTTGTCTGTCATAGTTGACGTGGTATTCCTATGATGAAAAATTACAGGCCTCTCATCTTTTTTAAAGTGGGAGAACTTGCACAATTGGTGGCTGACTAAATACTTTTTTTTCCCCACTGTACATCTCTTGCTTCACAGCATAAAACTGTAAGAACTACATCTCGCTTCACAGCATAAAACTGTAAAACTACATCTCTGCTTCACAGCATAAAACTGTAAGAACTACATCTCTGCTTCACAGCATAAAACTGTAAGAACTACATCTCTGCTTCCACAGCATAAAACTGTAAGAACTACATCTCTGCTTCATAGCATAAAACTGTAAGAACTACATCTCTGCTTCACAGCATAAA